>NC_056741.1:1147302507-1147545007 GCF_019279795.1 Protopterus annectens | reverse complement strand
TGTGTCAGTCTTAGGCTTTGGAATACTGGCCAAGGTTATTGGCGCCCCCATGGTGCCTTATTTAGGAGAGTCTCAAAGGTGAATACCAGCTCCGTAAACAGCACAATAGCAGATTCAATGAGGGTTATGCTACTCAACACCAGGGGTTGTGATGACAACATGCATGCACTCACAGCACTCCTCAGGATGGACAACATCAACATCTGTGCAGTAACTGACATCTGTCTTAAGGCTCCTGAGAGCACACCAGCATTACAAGACTTACAATCCTTACCACACATTTCAGCCACAGAACATGGACTGACAGACATGGAGGGGCTGTATCCATATTCATCAGGGATACCTACACCTCCAGGTTAGTGGGGCAGCATGATACCTCTGAGATCATCCATGTGCAGTTAACATCTGTAGCAGGCTACAGTTTACATTGCAGTTTTGGCTGATCACCCTCCATGACCCAGGAACTTCACGCCACCTACCTGGAGACAGTGCAGAACATGACAGTCCTAATGCACACCCTGGCATTGGTCGATGTCAACTACCATACCATTAACTGGGAAACTTACTCCGGTACTCACTTCCAGGCCCAGTGCTTCCTGGAATTTATCATCTCATATGCCCTGTATCAGGTGGTAACCTCCCTAACATGGGGTGGAAACTTCTAGAAGTGGTCATCACCAATATGGGCAACAGGTGCACCACAGCGGAGGTTAACCAGTCACTGGTTAGATATGACCATGAACTATTCACTGTTTCCACACTCAAGCATCTCCCCCACCCATGGATACCACAGTGTATACCTTTCCTACACCTAAATTTACACTACTAGTGACACGAGTGGGGGGTTTCACAGCCCCCACGCTAAGGGGAAACACTGCTCAAAATACAGACAGATTTACAAATGCAGTCTATAAGCACCTACATGTATGTGTGGATCGTGCCATCACTGGTAAACCAAGACCCACTCTTGTTAGACAAGGACACCAGTCTGGTGGACCTCTGCAATAAACAGGCAATACTACAGAAGTAGGACAGTGTTCCAGGCACTCAGCAAATCCCACGAAGGGCAGACATCCGTGACCGCTATTAGTATGATACATAAATCCCTCATGACATCATCCAAGGCTAACAGCAGGAGAATGCGCAAGGATTCAAAAGATAACCACAAGCCCTTCTTTGGCTATGTCAAGGATCTACGTGGTGACACACAGATTTGCACTGTGCAGGTGAAATATAGCACAAATTATGCTGACCCTACTGATATTGAAAAACAGCCTTGCAGATACACTCAGTGCATACTTCACCCCCTAAAGATCCCACAACACTACCCGAAAGGTACAGTATCCCACACATCAGAGGCACACAGGTGGAAATGGCCCTCTCTAACAGCAGAACACAGCGTCAATGGAGGTAGATGTTGTCCCAGACTGCATCTTGCAAACTGTACAAGACAACCTGCCCCCCACCTAATTAAGCTTTCCTACCTCAGCTTCTCCACAGGCTACATGCCTATACAATGGCATGTGGCAACGGTTATTCCACTCCATCAAGGTGGAATCACAACTGACCATGGTAACTACCACCCCATAAGCCTGACTTGACTGGTCTGCAATGGTATGGTTTGCATCCCCATGGCACTCATTAACAAAGACATTGGTAACCTCTGAACATATGACCCAACCCAGGTCAGCTTGGTTGAGTGCAGTTCATCCCTACTGAACCTGTTTGACATCTTACATACAGTCACCAAGACATTAGATGACGGTGGAGGTGGTTCACACATACTACCTGGATCTCACCAAGGCTTTTGACACCATGCCCCACTCAGGTTTTATTGATAAACACACCAGCCTGTACATACACCCATACATCACAGATCGGGTTGCCAACGGGCTTACACACAGAACCCACATGGTATGACTAGTGGTCTCCAGGTCCAACTCTTGACCTGTCATGACTGGTGTCCCACAGGACTCTGTCCTGGGAGCCCTACTGTTTGGCATATATGTCTCAGACATACAGGCAAACACAGATGGACTACAGCAGACCATGTTTGGCAATGACTGCAAACTGGGAGCCATGATTTATAGTCCAGCTGACACAGACATCCCTCAAGGGCCCTCACAGAGAACATCACAGGGTGCCAATGACACGGTCTCCAGCCAAGTGCCACTAACTGCATGGTCATTCCATTGTGGAATTGGCACCCACATATTAACACATAAGTGGCAGCCACTCTAATACAGACAAGGTAATGGGAGTATCTGGGGACTAAGGTAGACAGTGATCTCCCCTTTGACAATCATATCTCCACAGTAGTTAGGACATCCTTCTATGTAGGCCATCTGATTACTAAATGATTCCCATCTAGACATACTGGGGTTATAGTGCCCCTTTACTCATCAGTCCCAACATAGGGTATAATAACCCATGTGGGATGTACCTCAGAAGACACTTCCAACAGCTGGGGGATCCATGAATGTACCTTGCCAAGGGGAATACTGGCCTCCAACATATGGCCTATGCAGCCAGACTGAACAAACTCCTGCTTTACTCAGTGGCATCTCGTTTACCCAGAGATGATCTCCACTGGCCAACACAGCCATGTGGAACTCTGGCTTGATGGATATGCTCCTCCTATGGGAATCCATGTCACAATGAGCCACACACTGTAGTGAGCTGAACCTTGCCAAAACAATAACTGGAAGATGCTGGAGGGACAGCTTCCTGTCACAGACACTTCCCATACTTTGGAACAACATCCCTAACTACATTATACAGAGCCCCTCACTAACACTCTGCAAGAGAAACCTTGAAGAGTGGATGGGGAAAAGTAGATGACCCCAGGGATCCCGCCATTGGCTCTGCTCCACAGAGGAACAGATAATGAATCAATGGGGTGGCAAAAGCTGACACATTTTGGCTGGGCTTATGAATGGCCTCTGGCAGTTGGCCAGGTACCTACCTATGAATCTATACATACAGTATCTGCATATGCTGATAGCTTACTTTACTGTTCAAGTGTTGACTTACCTTGTGTCAATGGCAGTTGTGTGTGCAACAGTTGAGGGCTGCCTATGTTGGATGCACACAGTAGACTGCCAATACATGACAATTTACAGGTAGTCTTGTGTGTGTGCCATCCATTTTTAGTGTGTGTGCAGGTGGTGAAAGGTATCAGTCCCTAGGTGCCTACACTGTCAGTGTATGTGCTATATGTTCCCTCCTTGCCAAGGCATGGGCATACTGGGCACGCCTACATCTGCCTACTGGGGCTGGCTCAGGGTGTTCATGGTCTGAGTACCTCTGTGCCTGTGGGGCCCTTGGCAATGGTGGTGGGCTGTGAGGGCCTTCACCATGCTGTCCCTGCTGCAGCTGTTTCCGCAGGACCATATTATGTAACATGGCACACACTATGAAGATGTGGGCACATGTGCCTGGAGAGTACTGCAAGGCTCCATCAGATATGTCCAAGCAATGGAACTGTGATTTCAGCATCCCAAAAACACACTCTCTGATTATTCCGGTTTGTGCGTGTGCCTCATTATGGCGTTCCTGCATGGGTGTGTGTGCATTTCTGATGGGAGTCACCATCCACGGTTCCAGTGTATAGCCAGCATCTCCCACCAGGTGGCCATTTGGGATGTCCCCCCTGGCAAATAACCGATACAGCTGTGAGGCATGCCAGATGTGGGAGTCGTGATAGCTTCCAGGCCTGCCAGCACACACATCCATGATAATGCCCTTGGCATTGCACATGACCTGGCAGTTGATAGAGGGGTATCCCTTGTGGTTTATGTAGTGCCTACCCTGCTCACTGGATGGTGACTTGATGTGTATGTGCATGCAGTCTATTGCACCCAGTACCTCGGGGTATTCTGCCACATGGTGGAAGAGATGCAAATTGCTGGCCAACTCCTCCTGCATTCGGGGGAAGTATATGTGCTCATTGGAATGTGGTAACATGGCATCCAGGAACTGGTGTAGTACCCTGGATGCTGATGCCTGTGAGATCCCCATGATATCCCCAGTTTCTCTTTGAATGGTACCTGCAGCTAGTATTCTCAGGCTTACACATACCTTTGTATCCACTGGGATGGGTTCCCCTCTGTTTGTTCTGGCTCTGAGGCGTGGCCGGCACAGCTCCACAAGTTGCTGTAGGATGTCCCTATCCACCGTGTAATGCTCTATTATCTCCAGATCATGAAGCCCCTGATAGGTTACCCTGGGTCTGAACACTCTCCTCCTCTGGTGCTTGAGGTGGTCATGTGCATCATCCTCCACACCACCATCAGTCTCCAACACATGCTGGTGGATCAAAGCTATTGCAGCCCCTAACATGTACATAATAAAAGTTCCCTGTCTGTATACACCACTGGTGCAGAATGTGTGGGAATATACAAATGTGTGTGAGGTGCTTTCACACTTTATAGTATTGTGCTATGGATGCCGCTGATGTCAGTGGGTGTGTATGAGCTGTTCCAGCTGCAGCGTGTCTTAATTATGGGTTTTGCAATGAGTACTTCAAGTGTGGGGCCTTTACTGTGGAGATCTACTTGCCTGCCTTGATTAATCTGTTGCCCTTTAATTCACTTTTAGACCTGGATCCCCTCCCATTATCAGGTATGCATCCACCTGCCGTCTTTCTTGTTTTGTACTTTCCCTACCCAGTCATGGCTAAATGTGCCTTGTAGCTGATATACTGCATATCGGCTTTGTTCTGCTTTGACACTTTACTGTTTTCTTGGCAGTACAGCCCCTCCCCTTCCCTGTTCTGCAGGTAGCTGCTTGCAGCCTTATTAGCTGTTGTCAATGGCCCACTGTAGGCTCCTTGGTGTTAATTAGTCATTTGTACTCCAATTTCACTGCTACAGCATTTCCTTATTTCTTTCCTATATCCTTCATGTTTCAGCTGCAGTGCACGCCGCGCATACCCATTTACCAGATTTACACGTGTTTTCATCTCCGTTCACATGCATACTCGGTTACCTCATGTACTCTCAGCTAAGCATAGGTATGGCCAATTTGACATACCCCTATCCTGCAGCTTTGCCTAGCTAGGGGCAGATCGGTTTAGCAATGCTCCAATGTGCTTACAGCAATGGCGTCACACCCCTCTCTTGATGTCATCTTTATCTGAAGGGTGCACCTCTGTGTTATAATGCTATGCTGTGAGGTGCCTCCTTACACCAGCGGGGAATCTGTGATTCACTATTACTCCTCTCATTTGCATGCCATTGCCTACTAATTCCTAGCTACTAAGCATAACACTGCAACTGCCTCTTAGCAACCCTTGCGCCATATGTATGATATAGCATGCCTGCCATTGACTATTATGGGGAAATCATGATATGTGTTTCATTGCGGTTTTATTCTATATTTTTATATATTCTTTGCGATCCCCTTTGCGCAATGCTACCCTGCACTTCCACGTCGCAATAGTGCGACTATATATATTATGTTAATTTTATATTTTGTACAAGTTTTTTTATGCCAATGGCTATATATTTAGCCATTGGCATATATTAACAATATAATACATGCGTTTGATCGACTGTCATGTCTCCAATTTTATGTTTGCAAAAATGTAAACCGTTTTTTACGGTTTACATTTCTGCTTGCTTAGACTACGCCTGCACCACTTCCTGAATCACTACATACCTTCATTTGCATGCTACACTGCTGCACATGGGGTAATTAGCATACATGGGAGATGTGTAGGCGTAGCGTACGCAGGTAGTGCCCATGGAAACAGCTTGTATCTGAATTGCTCGGTGGCCATCTTTGGTGTTAGAATGCCGACACTACACCTGCACCTGACGCAAGCTTCATGAATCCCGGGGAATGTTTTTATATAGACACTGATGAAAATGAGGGAATGCTGAACACAATTAAAAAAATGTAGAATACTCGGCATACATAATTGCAAAACGCATCAGATGGTTTATTTAGCTAGGTGCTGTTTGTGCAGAGCATTTTATATCGGGAAAATTGAAAATGCACTACATAAAAGAATTTATCAGTATAATTATAGCATAAACAAAAAAGACAGCAAAAGTGCTTTAGCCAAGCACTCATTAACTTGCCAGAATTTTGTAAAGTTTAAATTATTAATTTTAGAAAAACTGCATGGCATCAGTTATGAATTCTGCATTGTATTCTGTGTCCATAGTTTTCTGCTTCATTGTTTCTTTGGGGGTCAGGAAAATACACCTCTTTGAACAAACAGCAATAATAATCTATGCTTCTAACAGGTATAAAATGATAACATTCTGTGTCCCCAAAAGATGCAATGTAGCTTTTGAATAGTGACCATACACAATCATATCTATTAGGTTTACAGTGTTATCTACTGTTATACATCCATTTACTGTGACTGATAATTTCATAGGATCATACAATATTACTAGGATATCGATCCAGAAGCCATTTTAAGCCTAGCTGTTTCAACCCAATGTAATTTTTTTTTTATTTATTTTATTTTATTTATTTTATTTTACATTTGTTGACCGGGCTAGTCTAGCTGGATACATGTCCTTTTTCAGTAGAGGCCCGGGGAGAAAAGCTCCCATAATTAACATAAGTATAAGTTTACAAATATATACAAGAAATTACAATAAAAATAAAATCAAACAATAATAACATCTAAGTATACAAGCTGTTAGTCTGGTAAAACATTTGTTGAGATGGCCAGATGACATAGATACCTGAGGAGATAGTAAGATGCTGGATAAAGAATTGTGAGGTAGAAAGGAATTAGATACTTATGGTCCTGTGGGAATTAGTCAGGGTTGGAACATGGGCATAACCATTGAGACTTAAGAAATTCTCTGAGATTAGTTTTGAATAGATTGAGTGAATACCATAGAAGTATTAGTCAATGCCCAAGATTGCATTTAGTGATGACTGCCTATGTCCAGGAGGGTTGTGGTTGCTATCCCTGGTAAGAATTTAAAGTGCCCCATCCACTCATCCAGGTTCTTCTTGAACAGTGTTATAGAGGTGCTCTGTTTCACATGAATTAGAAGCCTGTTCCAAGGATGTGGCAGTTGCTGGGAGATAAATCTGTCCCTCCAGCAAGTCCTATTTAAGTCACAGTTCATATTTAATTTCTTGGAACAGGTAACCCTAGACCCATTTGATTTATGGATATCAGTAAGTTCATTAGGTTTGGGTCTTGGGTTGCTCTCTAGGCCAGGCATAAGTCTACTCTACCCTACGAAGTCTATACGATATTGAGTATACTACCCTACGAAGTCTAGATGATATTGAGTATACTACCCTACAAAGTCTAGACGATATTGAGTATAATGACATCATTACGTTTCATTAACTTACCTAGGGTATATGTGTCCTCTGTTATAAGTGTAGAAGCTTATAACTTGCTGGATTGCAATTGTACAATTGGAGGAGAGAATTTTTAGCCTTTGTTAATTTAACATGAAAAAGATCAGGTTGCATTGAGATGGTCTATTAGTGTTTTCCTAAAAGTGTGGAATTGTATTTCTCATCTAAATTGTTTTGGAAGAAGTTTTCAGTTTGTAGGGGCTGTTTCTGAATACCATTTTATTCTATTATTTTTAGGAAACTAAGTCAGTAGAAGAGAAAATAATTGTCACTTTCACTCTGTAGGTCATATGGGGATTACCTGAGAGTAAAATTGTTTTTTAGTAAGGGCAATATGGCATTTAGCAATTTTAATGTTAAAGAAGTGATTATGATGGTGGTATGTGCAGTGATTCAGATTCAGTTGGCTTTCTTTAGTTCTGTACAGTTATGCTCAGTCCCTGAGGACAGGTCAATGACTGCAAATAGCACTGACTGTAGTTTGTAGGATACGTGTATTAAGGAAGGAGATGAGAACAATAAGTGAGAGGGCATACTCTGGTCTAGGGATGAGAACTTCCTTGGTTCTAACAGTACAGGCTTGTAGAGCCAGGCTATGAGAAACTGAGTAGGAGGACTTACTTGTTAGGTCACCTCAGTTTTAGTAAGGGTTTTAAATGTTAGCAAGGCGTCCAGATTTAGGCCAAGACATCTGTATTGGTTGGTTTGCTGGATAGTTCTGTCTGGGGAGAGGGTGATAAGTTGGGAGCAGTTTAAAGGTTTGGGCTTGGATCTGAAGAGCATAGCAGATGGTTTTTAATGTTTAGGAAGCAGAGGCTGCTTTTAGCTAACATTTTTTCAGTTAGACAAAGTCAGACTGAAGGCAATTTTGCAGCATAGGGAGGTGGAACCAAATTGTACAGCACAATACCATGAGTAGAATGGGTGACAGATGGAGGAACTGAGGAGGTCATTTCATTAATAAAACATTATGTTGGTTGTGCATTTATCTCTTCATCAGGGTCAGAAAAATCACATCTGTTTGCTAGCATGTTACATGCATTGCAACATATATCTAAACTTTCATTTTTCTGTTAAATTGCTTTTCTTAACATGTAAACTTCATATTGGTAACTGTGTGTGAGTAGTATGTTGACAGTTTTTCTTTTATTTCTAAATATTTATTATTATCTGCTAAGTTATCATATATATCATGCACCCTTTCACTGGCTACATGAAGTAATGGTTTTCAATTAGTGCCTGAAGAGTTTCTCAAAGCTGTGAGGCAGTTCTTATATTTTTACAACCATTTATTCTAGTGTGTTTTCAGTGAGTTTACATTTGTCTCTGTTACAGAAGAGGGCATAGAAGACTGATGCTATGCCATTACTTTAGATCTTAGGGATTTTGAGTACTTTCTCAGATGCAGAATTTAGCTGAAACACGATTTATGGAAAGTAATGAACACAACACTGCACAGCTTTTTATTAATATACATGGTTTGTTGCAAATGTTCACTCACTGAGGTACTATAGACCAATATGATTAGGGACATTACATTCTTGACTGAAGTGCTGGTAGCTCATAAGTCCCTATGACCTTTGCTTCCAAAGACTATTCTTTAATTAACATAGTCTCCTGAACGCTGAATGACATGAGGTAGAGCGGAAGTAGCTTAGGAAATAAATGCATGAATTGTATATGCAGATTACTTTTAAGAATCTTCATAAGTGGGTTCCTATCCTGAAAAAGGACTGTATGCAGGGGAATATGCCAGATGTGATCACTCCTGCTCCAATTCTTTTGGTAATAGTGGTTTTAGTGAGATGAACATGACAATACTGAGTGGGAAAAGAGTCATGGGAAGAAAATACTAATACAGCTAGATGTACCAGACAGGAAGATCAAGAATGATTTTAGCTTGATCATGGACAGAGGTGCCAGAAGATGCTGAAGGCTGGGGGGGGGGGGGTCCAGAGGTGCATATAGTGACCTGAAAAGGGCATTTTTTTACTTCCTTCTACTATTAACTTTGATAAAGGATGTACACACGTGATATATGTTGAATAGCTACATATATAGCCAACTGTTTTTGTATTAAGAAGAATTCCACATAAATTTCATAGCAATATTATAAATGAAGCTACTGTCTCTCATCTCCCCATTCCAAGTGTGAATGGGACATGTACTTCCATCTGAATACCTGGCCTTTGAGTATGCTGTTCAAAAAAGGCTAGCTGTGTGCTAAAACCTGCATGAGTAAATGAAAGGAAGACAAAAGTTTTAACAGGCAGTGTTAAACTCTGGTGTCTGTGTGTCATTTCAACACTTAAACTACGTTGTGATGAACAATTGTAATTGCTATAAGACATGAACTCTGATTTCAGTCAGTTTCTGGCCATAGTCCAGATAGCCTAATGTGTACTTTATATTGTGAAAGTGGATATAGTGAAGACAGGCTGGCAATTTCAAAATTTAGAATAAAAAATTTCTACACTGAGCTGTCAGCATTATAAGTCAGAAAAAGACTAAAACCAGAGTCCATGCTTCCATTTCCTCTGGTATGTCTTAAGAGTGTTGGCGGCAGTAAATGCTGTTTTCTGAGTTTGATTAAATGAAAACACACACATACACACATGCACACAGACTTGCACATAGGCACAGCCACACACACACACACACACACACACACACACACACACACACACACACACACACACACACACACACACACACACACACACACACACACACACACAGGCTTTGCTACTTAAATCTACATTATAAGTTTTCACTTCAACTAATACTTCAACTGTAGAAAATAATGTTGAAAAAACATGCAAATTTGCATGCAATCATTTTGGGTTGCAGAAAAGTACAGTAGATGTTCAAATGATCCCTGCTGCAGTAGCCTAAGTTATATGCTTTATATCCTGCAAACCTTCAGGGCACCTTCTACTTACCCAAACCATTAACAGCTGACTTAAAGATAGGTTTGGGTGCCAAGACCTTTAGAGCTTTCATGCCAACTGAGACAGGGAGGCTGCTCTCTGACATTGCTAGGAATAACAGACAAACAAAAAAAATGGGAATAAAAAACACACCAAAAAAAAAAGTTGGGGGTAGGTGGATGGAGGGAGTGGCTACTCCAGCAGTGATCATTCCAACATCTGCTGCCTAGGCAAATTTATTTACAAAAATGTACTATGTTCTTCATATTGATCATTTCTGTAATAGCCTAAGCTGTATGGATAAATTAGCATAGCTTAGAAAAACTGGGAGTTAGATGAAGAAGGGTACAGAAAGCCCTGGAGAATGGTCTTGGCAAAACTTGACCTAGACCTGGAGAAGGAATCTGGTTTGTTGTGCCTTGTAAAAGTATGTACACAGGACCAAGTTTCTGCTTCTAGAATACTTCTATAATTCAACCCTCCCCAAAAGCCATAGGTGAAACCAAGACATTATAGAATATGGCTTGAACCTGCCTTGAATAGTTTTGTTGCCGTGGGAATTACAAAAGGTAATAGCCCACAATATCTATTTGGAAATAGCCTGTTTTAATACAGGTAATCCCTTCTCCTTACGTTAACAAGAAACGAACTGAGCAGAAGTTCGGAAAAATTTTGTAATATCAAGATAGTACCTGAACTGTGTGTGGACATCCAAAGTATGAAGTATCCTTTCTCCCTTATTTTTGGGGTTCAAGGAATCACCCAGGAATATGGATAGTTTGGCTTTAAGTAAATTTGAATACCACTTTATGTATAAAAGAAAGATTAGTTCTCAAAGAAACCCTGTCCTGTGGAAAATGAAATAAGGCTGACCTACCATAAGAGCTTACAACTCAGATATTCTTCTTGCTGAGGTCAGAGCAAGGAGTAAAACTCTTTTCCATCTTAAGAACCTCAAGTCAGCCAGATGAGTTGGTTCAAATGGAGCAAGTGTTAGCTTCTCTAACACAAAATTAATGTCCTAAGGAGGAGACACTGTTTTTTTGAACACGTCTTATGAAAAACCCTTTTAAAAATAGGTTGACATGGGGATGCCATAAAAAAAGGGGATCTATATGTAGACATGCTGAAATGGCAAATTAATTAACCTTGATAGAGGAGTAAGGCAAATAGAAAAGCAACTCACACAGATATTGTAAAACAAGTGAAACACTAATCTGAACAGGTTCTAGTTGTTTTTAGCACCAATCAGAAAACATTATCCATTTGCTAATATATGATTTTCTAGTAGGGGGCTTACTTGCCCCCATTAGTACCTCCTGCACATTCTCAGTAAACAAGTGCCTAAAAAGTACTAAGACCCTAAGATCCAGGCAGTAAGTTAAAGTTTGGATTTGGGATGTATAAAATGTCCCTGTTCTTTCTTTCCTTTTTTTAAACAAGAAACATATTACATAGACAATCGTATTTATATAAACGAAGATAAACCATATTGACATATTTTCAGTTGCAAATATTATACATCACTTATAATCTACCTGATCATTGTCAGTCAAACATTACAAAGCTCATTCAGTTCTTGCCTTCCCTTAAACCTCATTCCTCTTCCAAAATATTATTCTGCATGTGTTGTTCCCTCAAGTTCCATTTTTTTCTGTGTAATTTGCTCCTACCCTTTCTTAACAATCCCACTTCCAGTTGTTTTATCTCTGTTACTATATTCACTACTTCTAGTACAGTTGGTTTAGACTTTGATTTCTATTTTCTAGTAAATGCTTTTTTGGCAGTCACTGGAATTAAACTCAGCAAGGCCTTACTATGTCTAAACAATTCTGATGCTGTATCACAGATCAAAAAAATAATTTCCTTAGTTACACCAATTTGCCCACCCAGTATTTCTGATAGTAGTTTGCAGGGAATTTCTAAAGTCTGCTAACTCATTACAATCAAAAAATATGTTTCCAATTACCTGCTTCATCTCTGTTCTTGTGTGACTAAATCCAGTCTGTGAGGAAACTTGTGGTAATTGCCCCTGGCGGCTAGTTCCAAAAGAAGGGCTAAACACTGTTGCCTGGGCCAGAATGGAATCACCACAATGATCTTGGGGGATTCTTTCTGAATCTTCAGAATTACCTTGAATATCAGAAAGGGTAGAAAAGCATACAGGAATATTCCTGTCCAAGGAAAGGAAAGGCATCTGCCTTCCAGGCCTTCTTGCATGACGTCTTGGAGGAGAATTTTGCCAGTTGATTGTTCATTGGGAAGGCAAAAAGGCCTACTTGAGGAACTCCCCACAGATGGATCAGATCTTAGAAGTCCCCTGATCTAGTTTACATTTGTGAGGGCCTTCCTTTGTCCTGCCCAGCTTGTCTGCCACAGTTTTGCTCTGATAGAGTGTAGGAAGTAGAGTGAGATTCTGCTGTAAAGGTCTATCCCATGATAATATGTCTAGTCTGCACAGGAGGTAAGACTTGGTTCTCCCTTGCTTTTTTTATGTACCACATCACTGTGGTATTGTTCATAAGAACTTGATCCTGGAGACCAAGGTGATTTAGAGAGTTGAGTGCTTGATAAAGGCAAAGCTCTCCTTTACATTTATGTGCTTGTGTCTGTCTTTGTTCCCCCCTTTACATTTGTATGCTTGTGTCTGTCTTTGTTCCCCCCTTTACATTTGTATGCTTGTGTCTGTCTTTGTTCCCCCTTTACATTTCTGTGCTTGTGTCTGTTGTCCCCGATATTGTGCACTTTTATCCCCCTAACAAAGTGCAAGGTAACTGTGATGACTGAATGTCTTGGAGCAGGAGGGGGGAAGGAGAGACCTGGATTCAGGGTATTTGATGTCTCCACCAAGAGATTTCTCTTCACACACATCCCAGAACTGGAAGCTGACAACATAATGGGTGTTGATGCAGATACCATTGTATCTTTCTCATGTGGAGTCTTGCCAGAGGTATCAAGAGAATCATAGATGCCATGAGATTCAGAACTCTGAGGTATTCCCTCCCTTGTCCATTAAGGAGACCCCAACAGTTGCAGAAGACATTGTTAACACCCAGTCCATAGTAACACCAGAGTAGTCAGGGGAAAACCCTGGAATAGATCAAATGTAGATATATTTCTTCCTGTGGAAGGAAAGCTCTTTGAACTGAGGTTCTCTTGGAGTACCAAACAGCATATGAGAGCTCTTCCTGACACTTTTTAAAAGAGTTGGCATAGATAAACAAGACATCTAAATATGAAAAAATGTGGATACTATGTAGCCTGCAATGTGCTATAACTAGACACTTTGTGAACATTCTTGAGGCAGTGGATAGCCCAAAGGGTAAGGCACAGAAAGGACAATGTGATCCAGATACATAAAACCTTCAGAAACATGTGAAGCCTTAATGGATAGAAATGTGATGATAAACATCTTTTAAATCTAAGGTTACCAAAAACCTCAAATGGGGAAGAAAGGGTAAGAGATTGTGTTGTGCAAGGATCTTGAACTTGGGCACTATCAAAAACTGGTTTAAGAAAAATTCCATACCTGATCTCCAGGCATTTTCTTTTTTTGGCATCAGAAACATTATTGAATGAAAACCTCTTATCCACTGGGAAAAAGGAACTATTTCTACTACCCCCAGCTGATAAAGCATGTGCTGCAGGACAGGAGGGAACAGAGAAGGTTTGGTCTGGGGATGCGGAATAATTCCCTGCAAAGGACGGATCTCCTCTCACTGTGACAGTCTCAGAACCCATTTGTCTGAAACAACCTGTTGCCATAGAGAGAGGAATGGAGAATCTGACTTTCTGGAAGGGATAAGAGACTGCCAGGGTGGGAGGTGGGACAAAGCCCCTTACATACTCATTCTGACTTTTTTGACTGTCCTTTGTTCTTGGGTGAGGGGTTCTTGATTTCTTTAGGGAATCTTCCCAACATTGCTTTTTAATGTCTGCTTACCAGGATATTGCTGAGACTGTTTGTTTTGTTTTGCTTCTTGCTGCAGTTGGACAAGGCAGCAAAATAACCTTTGGAAAATTTAGAGAGGGAGGGTTTAAAAAAAATCTGACAGACTCTGTATATCAGCTTAACCCTGTCATCACATTTTTGATAACCTTTCAGCAGTGGGACAACAAATCTCTACCCAAAGGTGAATTTAAAAGGTATTTTTTCATCCTCTAGGAGGTTCTGAGAATGAAGCCAGGGAAGCCTCCTCAACACAGTACCAGTGACAACGTCAGTGGATGTAGTATCTACAGTCATAAACACACTTTACATGACTAGTGAACTGAAAAATAAAAGAATCCAAGCCACACAAAACAGATTTTTTCCTCACAGGGAGGAACTACAGATAAAACATTCCTCATATTTACAGTTGGTCACAATAAACTTAAACATATGAGCCTGACAACTCAAAATTATAAGAATTAAAGTTGCAGAAGCAAACACTTTTGTCTGGGAAGAGTATATAAAAAACTTTATAATGACTGAGGAACTTTATATGCATTTTAATTTGCCTTTTTATGGGCAGCAGGCTGAGTATCAGGAAAATTGCAGGCAGTGACACTCACACTTCCTCCAGAGCTGAGTACTGTGGAAATGGGTAAAGGTTCCTTCTGTAACAGTTGATAGTATTTTTTGGGGGGACTGAGAAATCTCTGTGTTCTCCCAGTGAATGCACTTGCACATTTTGGAAATAGCCTTGGAGAAACAGAATCACTGATAGGGAGATTCAGGTAACATGCTCTCCATGGACTCTGAATCAGATTTCTAAGGGAAAAAAACTATATCCCACATTCCTCTCTGGATTTAATTTCTTGAATCTCTTCAGAAAAAGAGGAATATAATATTTTTTTTCTTTTACCAGAAACTACCTGATAAGAAAGGTCAATAGCCTGTACAAGACCCTGAGCCTGACTTAATAAACTACTCCTGTCCAGAGAAACTGGAGCAGGAGAAGCTATAAGTTTAGTTTTCTGTTTCTTTTTGACAGGAGGCACATTTTTAATGGCCACAATAGCCTCCTCAGGGATGGGCACAACATTCGGGTTAAGTAGGGGCACTTTCCCTGCCCCTTTTTGTAGCACCAACAAAAGTGGTTCTCCCTTGCCCACTAAGAGGACCCCAATAGCTGCAGAGGACATCTCTAACCCCCAGTGCATAGTACCCACATTTGCCACACAGAGGGATCTAGGGAAAAGGAGAAAGGTTTGAGGAACCAGCTTGGCCACAGCAGAGTCTCAAACCATCTTAAGAGGCAAATTACCAGCCTGCTGTGGTGGCAAACATCTTTACCGACCTAGGCAACGATACATTTATATAAAAGAAAACAAACCATGTGAGTAACTTCTACTAGCTAAGAATTATGAGAAGTGATCTTTGAGATAAAATAAAGTATTTATTGACAATTACTCAGATAAATGTGTGTTGCCTGAGCAGCACTAAACACTCCAAAATATTGTTTTTCTGTGGTCAGGACCACCACACCTCCCATGCACTGGTATATTATAATCATTTGAAGTTGCTGCATCACAATACAAAAAGAGATGGTTTCCTGATAGGATGAATTTGCACAGAAGGGCCTCCTGCTAGGATGAATTTGCACAGAAGTGCCTCCTGCTACAATAAAATAGCTAAATTTACCACCAATCTCCCTCATAGGACCCATCATTGTCATAGCGTAAAGCAATTAAACTGGCTTGAGCTGCACAGCTACCTACCATACAGCCCACAGACTCATTTATTATCCAGAAAAAAGCAGTACATAACTTATTACTACCCTACTGTTCAGCAAGGGAACTCCGTTGTAGTAAAAATTCATATTTACAAATAAGTCAAATAATGTTGCAGGAGACTCACTCTACACTCAATACATTGCTTAACTATGGAATAGTATCCCCACACAAATAAAACTCTCCAATAAATACAATAGTTTTAAACCACTGCTTAAACAACATCTTAACCAGTCCTGGTCCTGCACATGCTCATCACAAGCTTAAGACTGTGTTCATCGTACAATACTCTCCAAATACATACTCTCAACCTCCCACTGAAATAACAAAGCAATTTTTATACGTAATTGCTGCCTGTACAATCAAATACGTTGCACGTGGGCTTTCTCTTTAGTAACTTCCATCTCTGTAAAATATTAGAATGTATAAATGTAAATAGTGACAATCATCTTGAACCAACGTTTACACTGCCGGGTGGCTACTCCTGCCACAGTAGTTCATCCATACTGCTCATTCACATCTACAGATAATTTAGTGTGTCCAGTCCACCTACTACATGTCTTCGGAATGTTTTATCAAACCCATGTGACCACACAGAGGACATACAGACTCCAGACAGTAGGCGCCCCAGCTGAAAATTGTACTAGAGAACTTCTTGCTGTGAGATGGTCACGTTGAGTGTATAGTGATGCATTTATTCGAGTAGTTCCTTCACAGTGCTTGGTTCTCTAATTAGATTTCCAACTGGTGTTACTTCCTTGTAGAGTCTGCATGTCTTCTTTGTATCCATGTGGGCTTTTGCTCGGTACAGTGGTTTTATCCCACACCTCATGGTCATGTAGAGAGAGAGAAACTGGTGAAACAGGTTAAACAAATCAAATAAAAAAAAGAAATGAACTTTAAAAAAAAACTACAAAAGACAAGATAATGCCAGCTTAGCTATTACTGTAAAACATCTAATGACCCCAAACCTTAACCTTCTAGGGATTACAGAACATTATTATGCACTGCTTCTAAACTTTTAGTAGCCATTAATTAACCAGCCTAGAATCTACTATGAAGAATATAGATGCAATCTATGTCAGTTTAAGATACACATGTAAAATACATAAATTCAACATTAGGGACACAGGAAAAATTAAATGAGAATGAATAACCCGTGTATTTTTCTATTCAACTCAAGTGTCAACACCAACAGAGCCTTACACATTGCAACTGTCTCTATTTTTTTGTAAAATGAATGATGGCCTGGTTACTGCTAGAATATTTGTAGATATGACAAGGGTATCTTAAACTGTTAACCACAATATTCTTCTTATGAACCTAAACAAACTTAATTTTGGCTACAGCTCAATCATGTGGTTCCAAAGTTAACCAGAGAATAGAACATTCCAAGTTCACGCTAACAACTTCTTATCATCACTTGGCATCCTGAACACCAGAGTTCCACAAGGACTAGTTCTTGATTATATTCTATTTTCATTACAGATGACTTCCCACCTTTCAGTGTCATACTGTTTCAGATGATATGCTTGTATTACAAGCCAGTAAAAGGCCTTTTAATCTCCAGAACAAACTACAGCAGTCTTTCTCTAAGCTATGCAACTGGGCTGAATGTAATCACTTTCTAATTAACTTCCATCCCAAAACCCCCTAACCTTATGCTATTTACTCTCAAAAACTCCCTCATCTACTTCTTATTACAATCACAAATAACCACAATACAATTCCCCTCATTTCTGAATACAGATGTCTTAAGACTTAGCCTTTACCCTTCTCAATTTTTTCAAATCATAAAGAAAAAATAACTATCACAGTACTAGCTCAACCTAAACTCTGTTAGAGAATGTCAGCCTGCTTTCCTCTAACCAAAAATATCATACTCCCTAAACTGGAATATGATCTTCCTCTGAATACCTTTTAGCTGGACTCAAAATTCCCAAAGACTTCAGATCACAGAAAATAAAAATTGCAGATTTGCCCACTTTGCCAATAGGAGAACTCCCCATTGTAACCTCCTATAAGGTCTAAAAAGGACAACATACCTCCTTGGTACTCATATTCACAAAATACTAAACAGTGGCTATTGTATACCTTTAAGACAGAAGCTACCCAACAAAGACCAGGTTTACTCCCTAAGCAAAACTAAAGAGAAAGCTATCACATTAAGTAGATCTTGATAGAACAGCTACTGGAAAATGTGCCTTCTCCGGACTAAGCCTAGAGTTATGGAACGGACTCTGACCTGAATTAAGGGTCCTGGAATCTCTCCTTGAGGTCAGAAATACCTTTTCTGAACACTTGCACAAGAAATCTGAGAGTAAGTGCTTTAGGAACATAGTTAACCTCACCATTCGCTACCGAGCATAATGTTACCTCCAGCAAGACATTTGCTGTAAAATGTTGAATTCTAACAGCACACTACATCCAGAATTACAGCCGATCCCTGTTAGTTATCCTAAATGTTATCCTGTTTGCTTCCTGAAATTCAAAATTTTCTTTATGCATATACTATAAATATTGTAAATGGCTTTTGCTTTACTGTTACCTATGTCTTTGCAACATTTCTCTCTATATAAGAATCCGCAAACAATCCTAAGGATGTGCAACAAGCATATGCTTGTTTCAAGACCCTTTAACAACATTTGATTATGCATAAGTTTTTGTTATATTGTATGCTTCTGGAACATTCATGTTGTTTCCCGTATACTTTCAGATCATGTGAAAAGAGTCTTTGGACAAGCTCAACTACTTGGTTACCAAATAGTAAATACATAAAAATAAATGAATAAATATTTAAATGTATGACACCAAAGTGCCTTACTTCGATACAAATTAACATTCCTCCTAAGTTGCCATCTCCCTGTATGGTGACTGCAAGGAAAAGTAAACATTTAATGGCCAAATGGCAGAATATTTTTCTCCTTGAACAGAATCAATATGTGAAGCAATGGGACTTACAGATTAAATACTTTTCACTTCCCTGATGTGTTTGAGTTTGTCTTCCAAAAGCGTTGTCTTTATACCAGATAGTTGGGATATGATTGCAATCTACAGTATCACATTTGCTGTAGTGCAGTCACATCTGATATTCAAGTTATGCCTGTGGCCATTAATGCACCTAAGTGCTGCCTTCACCCATCAAGCAGCAGATATTACATTTACCACACAAATATACCACCAGAATTAGAACTGGCAATAGGATTTCATCTCTCTTTGTGATTTTCATAGGTGAAATGGTGAGCCTCCAAATTGCCCGTGTGCGTGAGAATGAATGAGTGTGTGTGCATGTATGCCCTGCAGTGGATTGGCATTTTGATTGAGGATTAATGCCCTGCTTCACACCTGGGAGAGACTCCAACTTTCTTGCAATCTTATACTGAATAAAGTGTGGATAAAAAAATGACTGAATAAATGATGTGAACAAAGCCTTTGAACAAGGGAAGGACAAGTGAACAGAGCAGTTGAAGATTGGTTTTCTATGAGCAATGTTTGGTTTTCTATATGCAATGTTTACCCTGGCATTGTAGTAAATGTTACGATAAAGAATTATATACAGTTCAGCTTCTTTTTTTCTTTGTCTTCCTCTGTGAAGTTATACTTTTGCTTATGGGATGTGAACAGTGTAATTCACTGCTGTTTGTTTTCTATGTATAATGATAATAAAGGGCTACACATGCATGTACTTATGGGTAATGATTATTCTAAAACAAAATAAAAAAAAGGTTATAAAAAAGTTAAAAACAGGCTGCAGCAAAGGTCCACATTTTCTACTACAAATGTACACTCAACGTTCCAGTGATATGTTGCACAACAAGACAGGGAATTCTGTATGCCTTTTTGGACAACATTTTGCCTATGATACCCGACAACTATCAGACCCTCACTTGGTCCATTAGCCCATTTGTGATGACAGCTGATTGAAAGGGTTCATCATCTAGGCAGCCATTGAGGTGTTTCACATTTTTTTCTCTTTTTTTTTCCTGGCCTTAACACATGTACACTTGGCCAGAGGGAAGGCATGCCATGGTCTTTGAGCACAGAAAAAGTCCTTAATTTCTTCAAGGGGTATTGCAACACAACTAGTAGTCTCTCCAGTCACTACCAGCATGAAAGCACTGCTCTGTGAGACTCTGAATGCATGCAGCTTACACTCCTCCTCAGGAGACACAAGTGGACCATCTCCTTTCATTCTCAGTCCTGCCTGCCTCCTTCTCCAGTGGCTCAGCTGCTGATCAATCCCCAGTCACCTAGGTTACTGTCAGGGCTCCAACCCTCTGTGCCTCTGATTCTGTATGACATTTGATGCATAAATAAGTAAAAGTAAACAAAAGACATAGGTCTGCATCCAATAGCAGACATTTCTAAGAGTCTCACATGGTACATAGCAAGGGCAGGTTGTTCATAAATGCCAATATTTTTCTTTGTAGTAGGGAGATGTAGTCATAAATTATGCATAACTTTACAGTTTGACAACCTGAAACTGAAGATGTCATAACAAAGAATCCAATACATATTAAGAGAACAATTTGGAAACATAAGAGGGCCCGTGTGGCAGTAGTACAACCACAGTACAACTACAATCTACTCCTGTAACAGATAGCAAAACTCTCCTTCAGTCTGCACAATGATTGACCTCAATGAACTGTAGGGCTTTAATTGTAGACATCTGCTGCAGAAACATTTAGACATTGTTACAAATGAGAGAAAACTTCTGTTAGACAGCAGTTAAGTTAAAATATTTGCATGAAATTCATATTTTTCTGCAGTGATGACAACTCATGCTATTTATTCATGTCAACAGAATATGTTTTTGTATTGGTATGCTTACCCAGAATGCTTAAATGTAACACTGCTGAATTTGTAATTGTAGATTCTTTTTTGGTTTTGCATCTGGGCTTTATGTCACAGGCAATTTTGCATATTGTATCTTAATATATATCACTGTAATATACATCTACTATGGTCAGTTTAACTGTAGTACCTCAAATCATGTAATTCTGAAACTGAGGCAATGAACAGAAATGAAAACATTTGAACATCATTATTTAAAGGGGCAAAGCCCCCATACAGGAACTTTTGGCAGCAGCACACCTCGTTAATAGTCATTTCTATCCTTGAATCATGCCTAAGGGGAATAATTATCTGATTCACTTATCCATAGTGGAAGTTTGTTATTCCCAGATGTGGGATACAATTGTGTGATTCTCTTATAATGCTGCAGGGTATAGGCTATAAAACCTCACAAATTTATGCATTTTATTTTAAATACGGCATCTGACTGACGTAATAATATGCTGTACTTTATTATCAGTAGCACTTTACTGAGGTCAGTACAGCACTAAAAGCAACAAATGATAATGATTAGGTGTGTTTAGTTGCAAGATGTTATGTTTTCTACTTAAAAAGCTGCATGGCTTTTTGGTAATGTCACTGAAAAGGCTAAGAATTCTATTTGACGTTCAGTTTGACACCTTTTATGTTCTAAAACTGAAATGCATTCTTAAGCCTTGATTTCATGTAGCACAATGATGTTAAAAATGTCTCTCCTTTAACAGGATGAACTTGCAAGACAGTTGACTTATTCTAATGGGCAGATGTGGAGTAATACAGTTGCTCTACTTATATAACCCAGATATAATTGAAAATGAGTGTTTCCAAATAGCAGTGATATTATCTTCAGCAAGGATTCTTCATGGTTTTGCATATACAGCTGGCTGCTGAAAATTTGGAATGGCCCAATTTAGTTGCTTGCTTTGCTGGTGAAATGGTAACCACTGGAGGCAGAGTTATAAATATTTACACAGATTAGCACTGTGACGTACTTCCACTGAAAGATGTAATGCCATGTAGGATGGTGAGATGTCCTTACATTCACCACTGGAGTATTCATTAAAAATGGGATTCTCTGCCCTGAAGCCCACCATCTGACCAGTTTACAAAAGTCTACCATTGCTTTAAGGTACGCTGAACGTCACCTACACACTCCTTGCATAGCGTAGGGCATAAAGGTGACGTTCAGGCTTACCATCTGCAGAACTTCTTTGCAGCCAGTCCAAATAATGTTTTTAACCATCAGCTTGTTACTTCCATCCGTTTTTTGCCGTTTTTATGTTTGTTGGCATTCTGTTGATTACTCCTGTCTGCTGAAGTCCTCACTGCTGCAGATAAGTACCAAGTTATTTTTTTTTTGTTCTTTTTCTGATTGTTTTGTGCTGTTTGGGGGGGTTAATGTCATCCAGGAAGGGTAAATACCAATGTGGGAGATGGATTCCCCATAAAGACCACCACGATAAGTATTTTTTTTTTGCCTAGGTGCTGCTCACAGCCATACATCTTGTTTAATTTGTCAGGCGTTTGTCCCTAAAAACTCTTCGTAGTAGGCTTTATTTCCTTTCATTGTATCTTGAGAACCAGCCTCTTAAGCTTCTTGCTAAAGATACTATGGATGGAACTTCCTGCCCCAAGGGTCAGTCATCAGGGAAGAAGAAGGTGCATAATGTAAGGCCAGAATCTTCTGCTGTCCAGCCTCTGCTGGAAGTTTCTTGAGGTTATTACAAACCCAGAGACTCACCTGGTTGTATTGTCAGATTCCTCTATTGTGTCTGGTTTGCAGTTCAGTGAGGATCTGGCGGAAGCACATCCAATGAGACTTTGCAGGCATCCATTTCAGGTGTTCAGAAGGACCCATGGTTGACTGTTTCTGAGGGGTCTAGAGGGATTCCACAGTTTCTCTTTAGGGAAGAAGTACCTATAGTTGTGGAATACTGTCTTGAGTCAGGGCCTTCTCAGGATTCTAGGATGGACGTCTCCTTAAAAAAGAAACAGAAAACTAATCATGTTTCTTCTGCTCCTAGCGATCCACAAAGTGAGTGGCAGGCCTTTACTCAGGGGTTATTTAGTGCTTTACTGTCGTTAAGGCCTCCTCAAGGGGGTTCAGTTCCTGCTCCTCCTTGGTCTTCTTCTTCCCCTAAAAGGCCCAGAGAATCAAATTCTTCTGAGGTGGATTCTGATGATGAATCCCTTGCTTATTCTACCCAGATTCCTTCTCCTTTAGACTACAGGTCTGAGGAGGAGAAATCTCATACTCTAGATAATCATTCTTAGGAAATTTCCTTTGGGGTCACAATCTCTAGAATGATGATTTTTTTTTAAGTGGGATTGTGCCCAATTTCTGGATCTCCACAAGAGGTAATATGAGTTATTGCAGATGGAATCTCCTAAACCTGCGGCCTCCTGTCTTGGCTGCTTTATTGGATGTTTTTTTTCCAATGCCTCTAAAGCACCAGATTCTCTGTCCCATGCTCCCAAGAAGTCTGACAGGCTTTATAGGGTGCCTGAGGATTGTACCTTTTTGTTTAAATGTCCTGCTGCTGACCTCCCTGTGTTGTCTGTAGCCTTTGATAAGCCATCTCACTTGCTTCCTTCATCCAAGTTACATCCTTCTGACAAGAACAGTAGAACCATGGATAGGCTAGGTAAGAAGGTTTATATTTCAGCTACCCTAGCTTTTAGGGCTATTGCTTATCAGACCCATATCTCTATGTATGTATTAGCTGTTCTTTCTCAGGCTTGTCAGCTTTTTTTCTGATCTTCCAGACTCTGAGAGTAAATCTTCTACTCTTTCCTTGCTAGGGACTTCCTCTCAAGTAGTTTGTCATTCTATCAAATGTAGGTATGATGCAGCAGATGCCTCTTCTAGGGCTGCTGCTTTTGGTTCATTTCTGAGGAGGTATTTTTGGCTTAGGCCTCAACCTTTACCCAATGATATTAAGGCTAAGTTGATGGATGCTCCACTAGAAAATAAACTTTTGTTTGGAGACGTTGCTGCTGTTTTATTTAAGTCTCTTCAGGACAAGGGGAAGGCTTTACAGGAGCTTAAACATGTCTTTTTTTTTTCCTGTGCCTAAATTTCAGTGAAACTACCCTTCTAAGCCAACCTTTGTTTGTAGGAAGTCTCACCCTCCTTCTAAAGGTAAAGAGGGTGGTAAATGGACTCCTCCTGCTAAGGCCACTCAGGCTGCAGGGATTCTAAAGCCTTCCTTTCCTGACATACCAGGTGCTGTCTGACTATCCACCTGTTCCCAGCCACATTCCTCTTTCTCTTCCTATTTGGCTCTGCATCACTCAGGATTCTTGGGTTCTGTCAATCATTCGGCAAGGGCATTTCAACGTCTGGATTTCCCACCCTCCTTTATGGGCATACCTCAGCCTCCATGGGAACAACTTCCTTTTTTCCCAGAATTTCTTCAAGACCTCTTGTCTCAGGGTACTATTCAAGAGGTGCCTGTGTCCCAAGGGGGGAAAGGGTTTTATTCAAGAATGTTTCTAGTGCCCAGAAAAGAAGGTACTTGGAGACCTATTTTCAACCTCTCTCAACTAAAAACCTTTCTGAAGGTGCCTTCCTTTTGGATGTTGCCCCTTCAGTCCCTTGTTCCTCTCTTGCTCCCTCAGGTCTTTCTGGTGTCTCTGGATCTCATGAATGCTTATCTCCATATTCCGATCTATCTTCTTTTCATGAGATTTTTGCATTTCTCTGTTGCTTCCTGGCATTTTCAGTTCTGTGCTTTGCCCTTTGGCCTTTCTACTGCCACAAGGGTATTCACCAAATGCTTCACTGCTGTGATTGCTTTTTTAGGCTTCAAGGGATCCAAATCTTTCCTTATTTGGATGACCTGCTGATTCAGGCATTCTCTCCAGAGGTCCTTTTGCAAAATCTTTGTTTTACCATTTCTCTTCTTTGGAGCCTGGGGTTCATGATAAACTTCAAAAAGTCTTCCCTGACTCATCAGGATCATGTCTTTCTGGGTTACAGGATTCAAATGGTGCCAATACTGGCATCCCTGCCTCCTCCAAAGGCCTTCACTCTCATTTCTTTCTTTCAAAATCTTCTTCCCCTTGCCTCCATTACAGCCATTGAGTTTCTGAGATTTCTGAGGTTCATGGTTGCCACCATTTTGATGCTCTCTCTGGCCAAACTCCATATGAGGAAGTTTGAGTGGTTTCTGAAGTTGGTGTGGCTTCAGCATGTGCATCTGCAAGACTTTCCAGTTCCTCTTCTCCCTTGTCTCAAGAAAGAACTTCTGTTGTATTTTTAGCAGTTATCTCTGAATCCAGGGCTCCCTTTTCAACCTCCTCTTCCTTCTCAGGATCTGTTCACAGATGCCTCACATGTGGGATGGGGAGCAACGTTTAGCTCCCTGAGGGTTCAGGGAGTGTGGTCGCCTTGTCAGCAGATGGAGCACATCAACATAAAAGAGATATGAGCTGTTATGCTGGCTCTTCAGGCCTTTCATCCTCTCTTCTCTCTGGGACCTCTCAAGGCATTCACAGACAATACCACAGTTATGTGGTATATTAACAAACAAGAGGGTACAAGATCTTACCGTCTTTGCCGGCTGGCACTTCTGGCTATCAAGTGACTCTCCAGGCAGTTTATATTCCTTCAGATCAGAACATTGTGGCAGACAATCTGAGCAGGTCCTTCACTCAATCCCGTGAATGGATTCTGCATGGGGATGTGTTTCTGGACCTTGTTCACCAATGGGGTACTCCTCAAGTAGATCTCTTTGTCTCCCCTCTGAACAGACAAATTCTTCTGTTTTGTGCCAGAGTCCCAAGTCCTCTGGTATGGAAGGTGGATGCCCTGTAATTTTCTTGGAAGGGGATTTTTCTTTATGCATTCCCACCTCTTCCTCTCATTCCGAGAATCCTATTCAAGATTCAACAGGATGCTTCCAAAATATTGTTGGTGACTCCCTTTTGGCCGTGACAGCATTGGTTCTCTCTACTTCTGCATCTAGTCAAGGGCAATCATCACAAGTTACCTCACAGGGTGGATCTCCTCACACAAGACAAAGGGTCTCTCATCCATGCCCATCTGTCCATGCTTCAACTGATACTGCAGTGATAGGGTTTTGATCCCTCATAGACACCTTTTTTCTGAGGACATGCTACAGGTCTTGCAGGAGGCCAGGAAACCTACTACTAGGAAACCCTACTTGTCTAAATGGAAGAGGTTTTCTATTTGGTGTCTTTCTCGTGTCCTGGACCCACTTTCTGTGTATGTTCCTTTGGTTCTCTCTTATTTGTATGAGTTGCTCAATGCTGGTTTGGCCTATTCTTCTATTAAGGCCCACTCATCAGCTTTTTCTGCTTGTCTCCCTTTAACTCCCCCATTAGCATCTAGATTTGAGGATAAGCAATTTCGTAAAGGTGTCCTTAATATTAGACCTCCCAGGAAGCCTGTTCCTCCTCCCTGGGATCTTAATTTAATTCTGGAAAAATTGACTCAGGCTCCTTTTGAGCCTGTTGTTTCAGCTTCTTTGCAACATTGTTCTTGGAAGACAGTTCTTTTGTTAGCTCTTACTTCTGCCAGATGAATGTCTGAGTTGCAGGCCCTTATGGCTTGTCCACCTTTTTTGATATTTCATGAGGACAAGGTGTCCTTGTGTACTAATCCATCTTTCATGCCCAAGGTGGTCAGTGAGTTGTCACTTAATCAGTCTATTAATTTGCATACTTTTCCCCGTCTCTGCAGTCTGACAGTGAGAGGGTGCTGTATACTTTGGATGTGCATAGACAGCTCAGATTTTATTTGGATAAAACTAAAGCTATCAGAAAATTTAACCAGCTGTTTGTTTCATTTCATCCTAGGTCTTTAGGTTTGGATGTTTCCAAGCAAACTATTTTCACTTGGATTTCAATGCTATTTCCTTTTTACACTTTTCATGGTGTGAGCCTTCCTTCTTCTGTAAAGGCTGATTCTGCTACAGCTGTGGCTTCTTCTGGTGCTTTTTCAACGGCTTAGACACTACCTCTATTCTTGAAGCTGCTGCCTGGACTTCTGTGCATACCTTTACCAAACATTACCTGTTGGATGGTATCTCCAGGGCTAGGGCTGGTTTTGCCGATGCCATTCTTCATGGCTTCTTAGGCTGTACTGCTGCTTCCTCCCAAGTTTCTTCTTCAGCTTTGGCCTCTCCCATTTGTAAGGAATACTGCAGTGGTGAATGTAAGGACATAGTACAGTTGTGCATAATCTTACCATAATGGTAGATGTCCTTGCCTTCACTGCTGATGTATTCACTCCCTCCCTCCATCCCCCTAGTCTTTTTTTCCTTCCTGGATGTGCAGGTTCTCTTTGGTTTTCCTTGGACTGCTGTTCCCACTGGGGCAATCAGTTCTGAGGATGGTACGCCTGAACTTCACCTTTATACCCTATGCTACGCAATGAGTGTGTAGGTGATGGGGTGATGTTCAGTGTACCTTAAAGCAATAGTAGACTTTGGTAAACTGGCTAGACAGTGGGCTTCATGGCAGGGAAGGCAAAGACATCTACCATTATGGTAAGATTTTACACAACTGTACTTTATTATCTGTACTTTGGATACTCATATTATGGGCATAAAATGTCTTCAAATAACACTTTTTCTTAGAAACGTACAAGCAGTGTGGAGAGAGAGAGACTGCAGGACTGGTTAAAGTAGCACATAAATCCAGGACAATAGAGAGGTAATACATAAGACAAGTAGAACTGTTTTGCCATGCATTTTAGCTGCACACATGTACGCATTGTTACACAACCCCTCTCAAAAACTGTAAGAATCTAATCTGTTGGCAAATGAGTACAGGGTGGTGGAGTCATAAGAAGTCATAACCCTGTAAGATCTTTTTGAATGGATGACCCTTTTATCATTTCATATGTAATGAATAATAAAAACAGCCACACCTAAGGGCGTTTCATCAGTTTGGCAAATAGTATTTCCACAGGAATAGTCCAAAGACTGCATTTCATTTTAGTGGGTGTGCTAAACAATGTCACATCAGACTGCATGCATGGCAAAAGCTGTTCCATGTGGGATAAGTGGACTGAAAAGACCACAGTCCGGAAAACACTGGATGAGGGACACCAAAAACAAACTTCAGTACAATTCAAAACAAAGGGTTTCAGGGAGAATGAATGAGCTGTGCACAAACTGCAGCAAAGCAGTTGTAAGTTCTCACACTTTCGGGAAATAGTTTCAATATTCAAGTTACAACATATAATTTCTCTAATGCTTTAGAATGCTTTATAAAATAGCAGTTGCTGAATAAATCCCAAGGAAGAACTTTAAATGTTTCCATACAATGCAAACCCGAATGTCATGTTAAACAGGTTGCTGTAAATCCTGCTCAGCAAGTCTGGAACATAACACAGTTTGCTGCATATTACTTAACCCATTTCTTGCTGTCTAAAGGTGTGAAGTTTGAACTAATGACCAAAAGAAAAGCTGCATGAGCACCTTTTCAGTCCTGAAAACTGCCACATTTTCAAGCATTGTATGTTCTTGTTTTCTTTTTGTTTACTCTTTGTTCCTCATCCTAAAATTCTACCTTGGATTTTGAATGGAACATTGCTATAAAGCATACCTCTCAACTGTCCAGAATTTTGCAGAACGTCCAGATGTTTGCCTCATCTTTTTGGCCTGTTCCTCATGAAATTTGTGGTTTTCTGGAAAGTAATCACAGACTGAAGTCACTAAATAATGACACATATATGAGATTCATACTTCATATCCTTAAGAAAATGCATGCTAAAGCAAAAGTTGCATTTCTAATAACTTTCTAAGCTTATAAGAGTAATATTTAAAATCTGTCCCCGATTTTGGTCCATTGTCCCCCCTACATTATTTTTGGTTTTGTCCAGCATTCTTTCACTAAGAGGTGAAAAGGTATGAAATAACCTCAAAACATAATGCTATGGCAATGATATGCTCCATGGCTGCTGTCTCAACTTTGGATAAATTCCCCAGTGTATCCTGTTCTATATCTGATATACTAACGTTGCCTTATAGGATGCTATGTCACTGGTAAAGTTACTATAGGCACTTTTATGTGAGCAGATTTGGGGAGTTATAATAGGAGATATGGGGTAGAGCAGGGTCTTGGTGGAAGCCTTGTGGGCTTCTGTATTACTTATCATATGTGACTAGTGGTAATATTTTGTTTTAGTACTAGTAGTTATAGTGAGATCAGACTAGCTGGTCAAAGTTTTAAAAATCAGCTGAGAAGGATAGTTGTATTACTTGTTCATACAGGTGGCTCCCCACTCATGCAGAAGAATATTGCATGGTGCACCTGTCTGCACAACCTGTAAGTGAACAGGGGCTGCAGCATAGGTGATAACACAGATGGCAGTTGCATCATGCACAACATGTGTTATGCAGAGAACTTGTACAGTCTGTACAGTGAGATAAAGGCAATGTGACAAACTTACATTAACTAGGGATAGGGCAACTACAGAAATACAGAAAAGAGACAGATGGCAAGGCCGCAGTCATTCTACCTAACTAGATATCTGATAAGTTTACTAAAATAACCAAGTATCAGTGGATCTTAGAGGGATTAATTGGAATGTAAATGGTCTGCACCAGAATAATATGTGCAAATTATCATGGTATTTACTACACCAGAAACCTTTTGATTTTGTATGCATTGAACAAACTCACACAAGGTCCAGTGCATTGCTACATTAGAATTAATAAACAATAGGTGGATAAGACAGATGCTTGCAGTGGGTAACACTGATAAAGCAAGGAGATAGGCCGACATTGTTAGAAAATCTTTCAATTATACTAATGATTAATAGTCTCAGCAGATAATGAGGTGAGGTTTATTTTTATTGAATGCCAACCCTTCTATTCATTGGAAACCTGTATAATAAATATTTGTTTATTGACTAATTGATTGATTGTCTTTTGTTTACTAAGAAAGTCCGACTGGGCACAACTCCCATTTTCACTAGAGGCCCAGGGAGAAAACCTCCACATAAAATAAATATTTACAATGAGCTATAATAAAAATTAAATATTTTACACATTAATTTACAGGTAGTACTGAGACAAATAGTAAAGACAATTATCATATACTTTAGAAGTTAGACTATTTTACATAATTCAAAGAGATGTTAGCGACAACTTATTTGTAGGTCATGTTCTCTATGAGCACCAGTCTTCGGGGGTGTGGCGAGGCATACCCTTTTAAGCAAGCACTATGCCTCCACTCGTCAGATTCATCAGCAGGCCGAATGGGTGACAAGAGATGGAGTCTGTTGGCAGTAACTGATCTGGTTCCGCTATGGTCCAGTCAATTAAGAAGAGGTGGCTTCATCTTTCTCAGGAGGCTCAAGACTTACTTACTAACTTAGAGACAGTAGGGGCAGCTGAGTAGGGTTAGAACAGACTGTCACTGAATACGGAAAAGGTTTCCGTCAAAGGACCAGTTCCAATCAAGAAGGCTCTAAAGAAAATCAACAGAGATTCTGCCAACCAAAGGGTCACTCCTTCCTGCCTGTCTGAAGCATCATCAGAATCCCAAGGTAATGTCTCTGGTGGGTCAGCAGGGCTAAGTATTAATAGTAGGGGTCAGTCATCTGAGGCTTGTTTGGATATGGTTATAAATTCTTTGCTGGAAGAGGGGCGGGTTAGCTTGTTTGACCTAGCTCTAGAAAGATACTTTGGTGCTTCTGCAGCCATTATTACTAGACAAGGAGCAGGTACTGATGCTGGCCAGGTTGCATACCCATCATTATCCAGCTTTTATAGTGGATCCAAGGAGATCAGTGGTTCAGGGAGAGAGGCCCTACCTCATCTGGACAATTGTGTTCCCTAATTCTTGTTCCGCATTGCTACTTACAGCCTTTCAGGTTTGGGGCCTCACATCATGGAGCATGTTCCCACCAAAGTCAAAGATAAGATTATTAAAGGGGAGTTTGTATATATATTTGACCTAGTGGATACAGAAGGAATTAAACACATCTTGGATGCCAGCAACACATCTAACAAAGACTTGATGGCAGCCTTAGCAGCCATTGGGAAAAGGCATCAGCCAGGACACTGGTCAGGAACTGGGATACACGGTCACTGGGTTTTGTGGTGCTCATGGGAGTGATTTTTGAGAAGGACCCCAGCTAAGCCCTGCCTTTGTTTTGGTGTACTTTGTTGCCATAATGGAAGTCCACCATGTAAAAGTGCACTTAGCAGCTTTGGGGTCGTTGCAGCATTTTTTGGGCCTTCAGGAAATATCGGATCACTGGTTGATTGGGAGATTGCTTAGGAGCCGTAAGAATATTAGTGAGCTTTCCCAGGATTCCAGGAAGCCTTTTGGGCATCAACTAATTTCCTTTGTTGTTCTGGGTCTGTATCAGACCCTGTGTTTTTTCATGCATTTCTTACATGAGCAGCTTTAGTCACACCTTTGTATGCTGGTGCCTTTCGTGCTAATGAACTACTCCTTTACCTTTGTTGGGAAGACCTTGTCATTCACACAGATTTTATACTGATATGGGTAAAGAAATTTAAGATGGATCAATCTGGTAAAGGACAGCAGGTTTGGTTAGATAAGGGTAAGATTGTTACATAATATCACTCACCAAGGGAGGTCAGGCCAGGTTTTTGTTTGGGGTTTGGGAAGGCCATTTAGCCTGGCGGAGATTAATTTAGTACTTAGAAAGGCCATGGTGGGGCAAGGGATTCATCGACACTGGTATTCCTTGCATTCCTTCTGGACAGGTCACACCTCCAACTTTGCCATGGAAGGACATTCTTTCAAGGTCATTCAAAGAATGGGAAAGTGGGTGTCTGACTCCTTTTGGTCTTACATCAGGCATTAATTTTTATTTCTGTTTCAGTAAAAGAAGTCATTTGGCTCTTGGGCCATTTGTTCAGAGAGCTACAATATGAGCCCTGGTCAATTCGGCTGGTTATTCAAGTTCTTTTGATCTTAGCAATCGGACAGTTCATTCATTTGGTTTTCCTGGCCTCCTTTGTTTTCAGTTCTGGGAGATCTGGCATAAAATCACCACTAAGGAAGCTTTACCCAGAGTTTCATAATTAACCTTGGGGGTAATGACTTAGCTTGGGCTACTAAGAAAATCCTGCTGGTCAGAATTCTGTCTGATATGCACCAATTATGGCAGTTATGTCTGAATTTGGTTTTGTTCTGGTCTTCTGTCATACCGAGAATTTATTGGAAAGGCACTAGAAGGTCTGGTGCTATTGAGAGGGCCAGACATTTCATCAGACAGAGTTATACAGGCAGCTAGTCATACTGGTCTTCATGTAGTTCGGCACAGAGACTTTGACAGACTGGACTCTGATTTTTATGATTCAGACAATGCTCATTGCAAAATCCTGGTTTTGACTTGTTTAATTTTTATATTGTTTTTGCTATTAAAGGATTCTTCAAGGTCTACCTTGGTTTCCTCATGACACAGAGTATCCATTTTTAAAGATGGCTGTTGGGGGAGAATGGCATGTCATATGCTGGGTTGGAGGTGACTTTACATCTTTAACCCCTTGTTTTCCCTCTGTTCCTGTTCAGTGGTCTCGGCTCTCCTCAAGTTAGACCTAGATTTGACCGGTGGCCACATCAAGGAGTATGTGACACTGAAGGATGAATTAAAGACATTTTGCCAGCAGGCCAAGGTAGCTTAGATTACGCACCCAGTTCTGTAGAAGCAGCTGGAACAGGCTGGGTCATGCCAACTGGCTCTGAGTTAATGATTTAATAGTTATTGGTTTATATGTTACATCTGAACTACTGTGGCATCATTAATGGCTATGAATGGCATTTATTCAATAAAAGGTCACAAAGTCGACATGGAATGGTCTTTGACTCAGCTCAGGGGACAGCATGTAATAGCTGGAGATACAAAAACAATGATAATGCACATAGGCTCAATATATGTATGTTGGCATTAGTGAGGTGGGGTGTCACTAGAGGAGAAGAAAATGTATAAGCAGAAATAATTAAGAAAAATGAAAGTAGAAAAAGTTCTGATAGTAGAGAGCTTCAGATAATGGTAGATAGGTAAGATGATGAGGTGGGTAAGGAGAGGTTATTCGTAGAAGAGGATTAAAGATGTAGGTTAGTTGGAGGAGCAGTAGTGGTGATGAAAGAGAAAGACACAAGGATAAAAAAGAGTCAGAGTGACTGATAGAGAAACAGAAAGAAAGGTGGATTTAATCAGAATGGGAACAAGAGCATAGCCATGAAAAAGTTAGGTTTTGTTTTAGGTAATATTTGAAATGAATTGTAATGCTGTCTTGTTTTTAGGAAGGTGGGATGGAGTTCCAGTGCTTAGCAACATAAATTAAGCAAAACGAGTCACTTGCACTGCCATGAGATGTGGACCTCGTCAGAAGATATTTGTTCTGTGAGAGGAGATTCCTAGGAGGGAAATAGTGTTTGAGGATGTTTTGTAATGATGGGCAGGTGTCGGGTTTGTGTGTATTATTTTGTGGATACTAATCAGTTGGGAGTAGGTAAGGTAATTAGGCAGTTTGAGTCAGTGCAGGTGCTTCCGTGCAGTGTGATTGTGTGAATGTTTTAGTAAGCCAGATGCAAACTTAGCTATTTTATTATAGCAAACCTCTGGTTTATTTTTTAGGCTGGGATAAAGGTTAGTCAGGATGGGTGCTGCATAGAGAAGTGAAGGGAGAAGATAAGATGTTGCTAAAGACTTCCTAGAGTAGTCAATGAGAAAGGGGTTGTTTCTGTTGAGGAAGCCCCATGCTTGGTGAGCTTTCCTGATTGTTTGACTGATGTGTTGCTCATACTTTAACTTATCAATTATGGCACTGAGAAGCTTTGTGTTGGGAACTGTTTCATTTCCGGTATTATTTGCTGATGTGATGCTGAAGTATTGTCTCTGTGCTGGCAGAGATTTGGGTAAAAACATCATTAATTTGTTTACTAACATTTAAAAGTACTTGATAGTCATCTGTCCAGGCCTCAGCTGAGGAAAAGGAGTCTTGGGTCATCCTCTGGATTAGCTGTTGACCTGGTGCAAAGCCTGTGTGCATGACATAGTCTGAGTATTGTACTAGGCTTCTTTGGTAGCTTTGTGAAGATTATTAGTGAATATGTTGAATGGTAAAGGGTCTAGAATTGATCCCTAAGGTACTCCAACAAGGAAGAGAGCTTGTTTCCATTTTACAGCTTGGAGTTTGTTGGTGAGAGGTCTGTATCATTTCATCAAATCACAAATCAGCAAACGCCCATTCATCAAACACCTATTCATCAAACACCTATTCATCAAACACTTATTCATCAAACACCTATTCATCAAACGCCCATTCATCAAACACCTATTCATCAAACGCCCATTCATCAAACACCCATTCATCAAACACCTATTCATCAAAGCTACTAATCATCAAACTGAGTTTTCAGTGAAAGTTTTCCTAGAGCAAACCAGCAGTTAGCCACTATCTGTAATTTACCCTTTTCCCCACTGTAGTGCAATCTCAGAGTTGGTATATTTAGTTAGGGGGGTGTGGGGGGTTTAGCCCCCCTCACCTGTGTAGCTGTTAAGTTTTATGATTTTGTTCACAGTCGCTAGGGTGGACTACCATTGGTTTGCCTAGGAAAACTTTCACTGATTAGTAGCTAGTTTGAAGAATAGACATTTGCTGATTTGTGATTCAACTAAGTTATATAGACCTGTTGGTGAGACAGCTGTGGAACCAGCTAAGGGGTGAATGGGACAGTCCTATGCAAAATAATTCATGGAGCAGGCATTGGTGTGAAACTGTTAAATGCTTTTGACATGTCAAAGGAGAAGTAAGATATTAGGTTGCTGGTGTTTCTATTACAGTTTATGATTTTTGTAAAACTGAGCAGAGCAGTAGTGGTGCTGTGGTAAGGTCGGAAACCATGTAAGGTGTTGAAGATGAGATTGTTATTGTGAAGATGGGAAAGAGTTGGGAATGTTTTTTTTCTAATATTTTGGAGAGTGGAGATAGAATGGCTACAGGTTTGTAATTGGAGAGGTCAGTGGATATTCCTTCTTTATGTAGAGGTATGATGTTTGATTTTTTCCAGATGGCAGGGACAGAACTTTCTGTAATTGATGACTTTATGAGTATAGATACAGGGTATGATGCTACAGCATCTACAGTGATTCTGAGATATTCTGGTGGCGGTTGTCAGTAGCTGATGTGGAATTTTTTAATTTTAGGAGATATTTTTGATAGAAGACATAGATACTGGTTGGAAGGAGAAAGGATTTTGGTGGTGATTAGTACTGTTTGGGTTACTGAAGCTGGTTAGTGGTTTGTTTTTTTAAGTAGGAAGAAGAGAGAAAGAGTCTGTGAAAAGTTTATTGAATTGGGTAGCTATAGGGACTGAGTTGTTAGTGGTAGATGGTGAAGAAGTTGTAGTTTAGTCTGGGTGTAATAGTCATTTTTGTCTTGCAGAATAATGGATAGCTTGTATTTATTGTTATTAAACAAAACATCTTTATTAAATTATCACATATGACCTAGGTAATCATACATTTATGTAAATGAAAACAAACCGTATTGATATAATTTTAGTTCCATATTATACATCACAAACCAGGTTGGCATAAATGTAGTTGCAAACATTATATATCACTTATAACCTATCCAGTCATTGTCAACCATTACATATCTCATTCAAATCCTGCCTTCTTTTAAACCTTGTTTTTACTTGCATGTACTGTTCCCACAATTCCCACTTTCCTATGTAATTTACTCCTACCCTTTTCTAATGATTCAAATTCCAGTTGTTTTATCTCTGTTACTATATTCACTCCTTCTAGTAAAGTTGGTTTAGACTTTAATTTCCATTTTCTAGTAATTGTTTTTTTTTTTTTTTTGGCAGCCATTATAATTAGACGCAGCAAGGCCTTACTATGTCCAGGCAATTCAGATTTTGTATCATAACTCAAAAAAAAAATCCCTAGTTGCACCAATTTGCTCCACCCAGTATCTTTGACAGAGCATTCTGCAAGGAATCTTTAAAGTCTGCTAACTCATTACACTCCCAGAAAATATGTTCCCAGTTATCTCTTTCTTCCCTATCACACCTCCAACATTTGCTGTTTACCTGAGGAAAAACAGCTTAGGAGTCTACTTGAGGTATAAAAATATCCTTGTAAACACTTCCAGGCACAGATCCTAAATCTTCTAGACTTTGTTGCATATTTGGGAGACATACATATATCCTCATTTCTAATTTGTGAGTTGGTATCCGATCTCTCTTTCCAATCTTTTCTTACCTCCTCTGATTGATTCTTATTGTTATCATGCATAATTTTGTATGCTGTACTAATTATTTTTTTGAACAGCAGCTTCTGTTCTAGATTCTACTTAAAACTATACCAGTGCTGATCTTTTGTTTAGGATCCCTCTGTTTCTATCTCTTTGCCTGTACTCTGATATCAATCCTTGATAGGTAAGGCAAAATCTGTCCTGCAGTACAAATACATTCTTGGCCTCTTCCCATTCTAGTACCATTCCCTCTCTAGTTATTTGCTCCCAATAGCTTGGTTCTTTTACCAGTTTTCTCCAATAAATTCCAGATGTCTCCTGCCTATTGTCTGTATCCCTAATTGCAGTCACCCCTATCAACAGAATCTCCTTTCTCCATTCCCGTGCTGGTTTAGTTCTTAGAATACTTTCTTCTACTTTATAAATATAATATTCTTGAGTTTTCCCGTGTTTCATCATTATCCCTTTCTACTGTGAATTATAGATTTCTGCTTGTGTTATGTATAGGAGCCTTATCTGTGTAGTTCTGAAGTACCTCGTCAAATCGGATGATCCCGAACTGACTTGTTCAGTTGGAAGCATCAGCTTATTCCATCTAACTGTTGCCTTCTTCCCATCCCAGATACAATCCTTCAGCTCTTTATTAATTGCTATCCACAACTTCTCCTCTGGTTGATAAAAATATGCCTGACCTGTGTATAAAATTAAAGGATTAAAACATTTTAACTGCTTCTATTTTTCTCTCCACAGGCATATAACAGAGCTTCCATTTTCTCAGTTTTTGTATTATCTTTTGTTTATTTAATCTCTTATCACATATCCTTAGCTGCCACACTAAAATCCATTTTAATCCTAAGTACTTCATGTCCCTATAAATATGGATATTGCTGAACCAATTTGTGTGTGGGTACATAATTTACAGCTATTGCCTTTGTTTTAGCTTCATTATTTTTTTTATCCCAAAAAGATTTGAAACTGCCTCAAAATGTTCCACAACACTGAAATTTAATTTTCTGGTTTTATCAGGTATAAAATAATAACATCTGCAAATAGAGCCAGCATTTCTTAACTTCCATACCAATTATATCCTTGAATTTCTGAGTCTCTTATTTTCTTTGTCAATGGTTTTAAATATAGTTCAAATAACAAAGGGGAAAGAGGACACTCCTGCCTGGTTCCTCTGCTCAAACAGAAATTGTCAGAGAAGAACCCACCCACTTTAATTTTCGCCTCTGATCCCTCATAAATCATCCTAATCCACCTTTTAATTTTATCAGAGAATTCAAATGCTTCCATTGCCCTGCTCATAAACTCCAAGCTTACTCTGTCAAATGCTTTCTCTACATCAAGACCTACCAACAGCAGTGGTATTTTCTTGAATTCAGCTTCACTCTGGATCATCAGTGTTCTGTTAATGATATGGGATGTTTGCCTTCCCTCCACAAACCACATTGATCCATGTCTATTAATTTTGGCATCACCTTTGCAATTCTTTTAGCAATAATAGACATAAACACTTTATAATCATGGTTTAGGGTTGACATGGGCCAGTATGAAGCTGGGTCTGATTGGTCTTTTCCCTCTTTAGGTATTACAGCCACCACCACTTTTTTCCAGGAAGTTGGTGCTTCTCCTTCTGTTAAAATTATGTTAAACAAAACCTTCCAGATCTTTATCAGTTTTTTTTCCTCATGCCTACCAAATTTCCTCAGGAATATCATCTCTTCCTGGGACTTTCCTTTTGGTTAGTTATACATCACAATTTTTATCTCATTTCCTCTTATCATATTAGTAATTGAGCCTCATCTACTTCTAACCTTAGCATAATTAATTCTTCCATAAACATTTCCATTTGTACCTTTTCTTGATCTCCACATTTCTCTGCTTTATACAGACTTTCATAAAGTTTCCAAGATATTTTAAAACCTCTACAGGATCTCTTGTTATCTTCCTTGTTATAGGTTCCCTAAGCTTGGCGACAACTCTTTCTACTTTCGCTTGTCTGAGTTGTGGCACTAAAGTTTTTGTGCTCTGGCGTTATTATCAAAAACAGTTGCATAACAGCAATCTTTCTATATTCATGCATATTATTGAGGTAGTTCTTTATTTTCTGTCAGCACTCTGCAATTACTACTCTCCTTGTTCTGTGAAATTTCTATCCTGCAATATTTAAACATTTGTGAGTCCCTCTAAATAATTCTTGTGACTTCTTAACCATATCTCTTTTTCTTTTATTTCCACCCTATTTTTAAACTCCACTTTAATTTTATCCCACTCTGTAGATATATTTTCAGAAGAAATTTCTGTCTTCTCTAATAACTCCTGACTAATTTCCACTACTCATTCCTTAGATTCTTCTCTTTTCAACAGATAGGTGGGAAAGCACCAGTGTGTCATTTTTATTTCAGTGCCCTGCATTTTTCTTTTAGTTATTATTGGCTCGTGATCTGAAATAGTCATTGGATGGATATCAACATTTTCAATTAAATGCACATGTTCCTACGAAATATAAATTATGTCTAGCCTAACCCAGTTTTTATATCTTGGGGAATAATATGTTCATAGGTTCATAGGTTGGTACTAGGCTATCAGCCGTAGGGCCTAAACAAACCTAGCCATAACAATTCCCTGGCTATTTCTTCCCACATTATTTACTTCCCTAGACCCCTATCTAGCAGGGCGACTGACATGATCCCTGGGGTGAATTTCCTTTCTCCCATCCAATCGTCAAGGTTCCTTTTGAAGAGGGCCAAAGAGGCACTCTGCTTGACATGTATGGGCAATCTATTCCAGAGTCTGGGGAGTCTCTGAGTCAGGAACCTATCCCTCTAGCATGTTTTGTTTATTGTGATGACAAGGTTTAGATCCCTGGAGCGTGTGGCTCTGAGGGATTGGGATTTCTTTAAGTGTAGCATATCCAACAGTTCTGGGTTTGACATGGCCTTGTATGTTAAGCAGAGATCGCCTCTGAGTAGACGATATGAGACAGAGTATAGCTGGAGTTTTTTAAGGTGGTCAGCGTAGGGCATCTGCTTTAGGCCTGTGATTCTTTTAGTGAGGTATTTCTGCAGCCTTTCCAGTTGTTGCAGATGTCTTGAGAGGTACATACCAAATGGGGCATTGTATTCTATAATGGGTCTAATGAGGGATGAGTACAGTGGGACAATGACCTCCTTTTTTCTGGATGAAAAGCCCTTAGTGATGAGGTGTGCCACATAGAAGGATTTCCTGACTGTTGTGGCAATGTGGTTATCGAAGGTGAGACCACTGTCCACCTGTGTCCCTAAGTCTCTTATCACACTTTTGGTGTTTAGTGTACTGCCACCTATATAGTAATTCACGGATACATGTTTTTTCCCAAAGGGGATAACTATACATTTCTTGGCATTGAGCTTGGGCCCATGGCTCTGGCACCAAGCATCTGTTTCTGTAAGGCCCTTTTGTACAGTATCCACATCATTTGGGGATTCAATAATGGCTCCCAGTTTGCAGTCATCTGTGAACTTTGTTAGCCAGAGTCCTTTAGTGTTGGCCTGTACTTCAGAGAAGTAGATGCCAAACAAGGGTGGTCCCAGGACTGAACCCTGAGGTACTCCACTTGTCACTTGTCTGGAGCTGGATTTGGAGTTGGCTACTTTTACAGTGTGGGTTCTATCAGTAAGCCAGTTAACAACCCATTGGGTGACATAGGGATTAATGCCCAGCTTAGTAAGTTTATCTATGATTCCAGAGTGGGGGATGGTGTCAAAGGCCTTGGCAAGGTCTAGATAGGCTGTGTGGACCACCTTACCCTTGTCCATGGCTCTGGAGACTGATTCGAAGAAGTCAATCAGGTTCAGGAGACAAGATCGGCCCTTCACGAACCCAAACTGGATGGGGTCCAGTGTTTGAAGGTTGCCAATGTCTTTGTTTATAAGTTCCATGATAATACCCTCCATGGCCTTGCAGATAAGGCTTGTCAGACTGATGGGACGGTAGTTTCCAGGATCCAAGGTGGATCCCCCCTTGTGGAGTTTGATAACTGTAGCTCTGCACCACTCAGTGGGCATGAAACCTGAGGTGAGGCTATGATTAAACATGACACTTAGGTGAGGTGCCAGTTCATATTGTAGTTCATGTAGTACACAGCCCGGGATGTCATCTGGTCCCATGGATGCTGTATTCTTAGCTTTGGAGAATGCGTTTTTTACCTGTGTGGCCGTTATTACCAGAATTTGGCAATCTTCCAGTATTGAGCTGGGCCATTTAGGGGGTGAGAGGGGGGTGAAGTTGGCACTGAATCGATCTGCCAGAATATTGACAATATCCTTGGGATCAATATATTTAATGCCATTCTGTTTTAGTTCAGAGCAGATCTGAGCATTGCCATTTAGATTCTTGACATAGTTATAGAATGCCTTGCGGTTGTCTTTGGAATATTTGGCAATTTTATTTTCGTAACTAGCTTTGGAGGATTTTATGAGGGATCTCAGTGTCTTACTGAGGCTGGTAAGGGAGTTTTTTGTATCCTGGGATTTTTCTCTTTTCTGCAACAGTTTCTTCCTTTTGTTGTAAAGTCTGTTTATGGCAGGGGATCACCAGAATGGCTTCCTTTTTTTGGATGAGAGCATCTTGGTTCTATTTGGGATGGCATGATTCATGCATGAGTGGATGTGTTTGTACAGTGCCTTATTGTAGGATTCAGCAGTTGAACTTTCAGTTCCCGTCTGCATAGGTGTCATGAAGTTTCTCACTTCTGACTTGAGTAGCATGAAGTTGGCTTTGGAGAAGTTTTTTATGGAGGTTTCCTTACTGGGGGGTGGGGTGGGATGTGAATGTTAAGGCTGATTAGCTTATGGTCAGACCTGACTAATGAGGGGGTGACCATAGGTGTAGAGCATCGATTTCCCATATTGGTAATGACCAGATCTAGGATATTGGAGCCCCTGGTGGGGTTATGGATTAGTTGATCCAGGGTGTTGGAATTTAAGAATTCCAAGAACCGTTGGGCAAAGGTGTTGGTACATGAGTAGTTTTCCCAGTTAATGGCAGGGTAGTTAAAAATCACCCAGTATTAGGGTGTTTGGTTCTATCTTAATATTTTCCAGTATGTTTAGAAAGGTGTAGTGAGAATCTTGGGGTATGGTGGGGGATCTGTAGCAAGCTACAATTTGGATTGCAGTCTTACCTAGTGTTAGTTGCACTTGGAGAATTTCAGATGCATTGTGTTGGGCAACTAGCCTGGTGGTGTGAATATCCTTGGTGAATATTGACACTCCTCCACCTTTAGCGTTTCGGTCCTGGTTTGGTGGCTGAAAAGTATGGTAAGAGTTGTAGCCTGGTATTACAGGGGTGCTCTCTGGGGCCTTGAACCAGGTCTCAGTTACTGCACAGATATCGAGGTTCTCCATTTTTAGGAGTGGCTCGAGAGAGTGCATTTTGAGGTTTAGACTTCTAGCATTGAGTAGCATTACCTTCAGATTTTGCATGCTTGTACCTGTTACAGTGTTTTTTTTGTCCTTTGAACTTTGCCTAAAAAAGGCACTATAGGGGTGGCAAGAGCCTTAGCCAGTAACCTGAATCCCAGGGGTGACAAGAGCCTTATCCAGTAACCTGAATCCCAGGGGTGACAGGTGCAGACCATCTTTGGCAAAGCATCATGGTCTGTCAGTCATATCGTCCCAGGCAGACAGATACTGGATCCCCTTTGAATGACACCAGAAGCTTAGCCAATTGTTGAAGTCAATCATTTTGTCCTTATATTGTGGTATTATTCTGGGTGAAGGCAGGATGCTACTCAGGGCTAGCGTCATACCTGCCTGTGCCACATGATCTGAGAGCTCTTCATGTCTCTTTTCATGTAGTCCAGGGAGGTATGTCTCAAGTCATTCACTCCAACATGGACAATGACAGAGTCATATTTGTACTTGTTGTGGAGTGACTTCAGTGCATACATTATGTGGTGGATCCTGGCACCCGACAGGCAGCTGACTGTAATTTTCTCCCTGTTCAACCTGGTGAGAGGACATCAGTGTGCCGGACTATAGAGTCACCTATGACTAAAGTGTTAGGTACATTGTCTTGCCTTAGGGGCTGTTGCTGGGTGGCACACTGGTGTTGTGAACTATGTGACGCTTTGGTTGTGATTGGTGTTTGTTTGCGTTTCAGCTCAGAGGTCCTTGTTGCTTAGGCAAGTTACAGTTAAGGGCCTCTGCATATGTGGATTTAGTGTTGCTATATGTGGATGTTGGTGGTGTGGGTTTAGAAGGGCTATGTGTTGCTTGAGGTGTAGTGTGGGTGTTAACCTTCTCCTCTTGACTGTCTAGCACAATCCTGGGTTGAGAGAGCTTTGCTTCCATTTTGGCTATCTAAGTGCATCTCTCATAGGTTGTAGTGTTGGGTAGTAGGAGGAGAGGGTTGTCTGTGTACATGTGGCAATTGCTGCATTGCCCCAGTATGCCCAGAGTCACCAGGTGGACAGGAGAAATCACTGGAAGCTGAACCTTGGACATGCCTGGTTTTGTGCTTTTTTTTTTGAAAAGTACAGGAGCTGTTTTCCCTTACCTTAGCAAGGTACTTTGCAATTCTAGGCTGTTTAGTGCCTACTATTAATTTCTCCTTATTAACAAGGAGAGTTGAATGCTTGTATCAGTTTAAGGCTTTCTAGTGCTTTCCAGCAGGTATTAGAGAAAGTGCTAGTCACAGGGATGCTTAAAGGTAAGATGAAAAAAAAATGCACACTGCAGTGTGCACTAGAGAAGTTAGATGTGAAAGTAGGTAACTTAAGTTTTGCCTGTTTAAAAAGTTATGGTTTAGTGGAGAGTTACTATTTTTAAAACAGCAAGATGGATTGAAAGGGGTGGTCACTTTTGTATTATGGTAATATGGAATACAGTGGGATGGCCAATAAATTTAAATAGTTGAAGGGGAGGGATTTCAAAAATGATGATTTTGTGATTACTCACACAAGCCAGTGAAAGTAGTGAGGAAATGAGATATATGGTCAGATTAACATAAGAGGCAGGCAACTTAGAAAGACAGTGGTATTTAACAAGACAACTGTAACTGGGTGGGAGGGCAGGAAAAAAATTCTGCCTGACTCAGAAGAGAGAGAGAGCTGTGGTCTCTTTTGAAGTTTTAATATGCTGTTAAAGCAGAATGCAAGTAAAACACAGGTAAAGAAAACAAACTACAGTATTCAAAATATAGAAAGGCAATAAAGTAATACAAAATACAAAAATAAAAGCAAACTAACCTTTCCTTCACAGCAAAGTGTAGCAGAGTCTGGATGAGCCTTTCTGGTAATTCACTCCGAACTCCTACGATTAAATTCACATCTTCCATGCCAAATATTTTCATAAATTTCTTCAAAAATCTACCCTCCTTTTTTATATTTCCCTGATGGACATTTAAGACACATCCTCCATGCTCAAAATCAGATTCCAGTCCCTACCTATAAGTAACGTTTCCTGCAGAAAACTGATTATTTCTCCCAGAATTTTTTTAAGCTCCATTATAGCAGTTTTAGGTGGAATATAAATACATGCCAGTGTAATCCTCCTCCCTTTCCAGTAGCCCCTTAGTACTACATATCTACCATTATTCTTTTTTATCCTTTTCTATCATTATTGGAGCCCCTTTTGTAATTAAATAGGTACTCCTCTTATCCTTTGTCCCAGGTAGTTTGCTGAATAACCATCCTGAAAAAACATTATCAAATTCTTACATTCACTTCTTTTCAAATGTGTCTCCTGAAACTTAACTATTTGTACTCTACATTTTAATATAGTTCATCACTCTTTCTTTTTCATAGATATCTGTGAGACCATTAACATTTAAAGATAATAGAGAAAGGCTCATTATGTTAAAAAGTTATTATTCCCATCTTTTTGAAACAGTTTTTTGTTAAGTATCTAGTTCTAGCTTTTGTCTTACATGCACACACTATTGTTTGGCAGGTTGACCTTTTATCCAGTTGGTTCTTGTCATATCCATTTCAGCCTATGTCACATCTTACAAAACTTTTTTTTTGTTTTATTGAAAGCCCTCAAACAAAAACAAACAGATACAACTCCAAAACACCCGCAAAAGCTGCTAACTTAATAACATACAAAACTATGTACATCTTCAAATATTGAAGCTTTACCTTTCTAATAGGAACAGTTGTCCCAAACTGAGAGCTAAATTACAGACTTGGGTCAACCTAAAAGGAAGGTTATCCATGCTAGGATGCATGATACAGTCTGTGGTCGTACTAAGTGCAATTTGGTTTTGTTTTATCTTTACTGCTCTCCCAGAATGAGAAAACATTTGAATATTTTCAGAAAACATTATCTCCTAGCCATTGAATGAAAGACATTAAAAGAAAGACGTATTTTGTTTTTATTGCTCTTTAACAGATTGTCTCCATGGAGACAAGAGAACCAGATACAGGGTTGTTTCTACAAGTATTTATTCATTTGCTGGAGGAGAGGTTTATTATATTCAATGTTCTTTTTTTACTATTTGCTTTCTTTTAAAACTTGTTACTAGATAAAGCAAAGAGCCTTAATCCAGTCATCGCTCTATTCAGGGATGAGAAAAAGCACATCTCTTTTTCTTGTATCATACTCTTTTAAACAAATTTTTCGTCTTTTGTTATATATTTCAGTGCCTACATTTCATAAAACTGAACAAGGTGAAAGAGAAAAGAAGGAAAAACTGGGAGCATCTGTTTATTTTCATATCCTCATTATACTTGAATATAACTGAGAAAACTTTACTTTATAGCATGCAGATATCATGCATTACACAAATATTACTGTTAAGAATAAAAGTTTGTTTCACTTACAGTTAACTCTTTCCTTCCTCTTCTCCTCTCCTAATTGTTCCTCAAAAAATTAATGGCATGCAGTAGGGTGACAAGTTTAACAAAGTCAAAAAAGTCCAATATTTCCATGTTTTCATGTTCTGTCATGTTTCACAAATATTATTAATGATTTACAATCCCACATTTATTTGTCAAATTCCAAATTGCTGGTTTTATTCCTGTTTATCTCCATTTCCCAAATCCAGTCTCTGCTTCCTTTTCAACATGCTCTTGGTTCTTCTAGTCAACTCTTGTGCTTTTTTCTGTCTTCTGCTGAAACAGTCAAAAAGTTTCACTGGCACAATATCTCTGTGGTCTTTATTACCAGAAGAACAAGAAGCAGAATATCCTTTTGTTTCACATCTCACTTTTTATTGGACAATCATTTGTATTTCCTCCTTAGCATGTTCTACATCAAAAAATAATTTTGTCCATCCAGGAAAGAGTATTCTGAAAATAGCTGGATACAACAGTTTGAATCTCATGCCTGCTTCTTGACATTCCCTGATTAGTGGAATAAATGTACTCCTCTCCTGCCTGGTGTGCAGTGAATAATCATTTTTCATACTCTACTATCTCCCATTTTTAGTACTTTGTCTGTCTGCAGTTTTGTAAAAACCAAGTCCTTCTGCTGGTAGGATTGCATTATTACTATTAAAGTCCTAGGTTGCTTTCAGTTTAGGTTGTTCTGTCATTGCCAGGTTTGGGACAAGCACATGATGTGGCATTTCAATTAACAACTCCTGCTGTGGAATACTAGTCCAGTTGCTTATTTGTGCTTTCATAAAATTAATACAGTCTGTTTCTTCCAGCTTCTCTGATACAGAAGAAAATCTCAGGTTTTCCCTGAGTGCTTTGTCCTTTGATTCTATTATTTTTTGAAATGTCTCTTTTTGAACTGTCTCATATTCAGCCAGCCTTTGCTTCACTTTGATTTCTGACTTTTGCAGTTTTATCACCTCTTCTGAATATCTGTTTAAAGCTTCTTCTGTTTTATCCAGCCTTTTGTTATTTGATTTGATATACTCCATCACTGTTTCATTTATTTTAATCAGCTTTAAGTACATTTGACTTATATTCTCCTCTAGACTACTGGAAGTCATGTAGGTTACTGAAAGTCATATCTTGGATGAAAGCTGGAGCTTGCACTGTTTTATTATTTTTTTTGCTGAACAGCTGTTGGATTATTCCATGTCAGAGTTTTTCCCTCACCTTTTGTGGTTGATTTTCTTTCAGGTTCTCTGAATTTCTTTTTTGCTGACATCCAGGCAGTGCACTTGCTAGCTAGTTACTGAAATTTAACCCCCAAAAAATAGTTCACTGGGTGTCTTCTTCTGAGTTTCTGTTTTCACACCGGGAGAGCTGAAATTAAGCTATTACTTAACATGCAACCATCTTGGAAGCTCCCGGGTGTAATAGTCTTTTGATTGCATTCCAGAAAAGCTTAGGGTTATGTTGGTCATTGTCTTGGAGCTTGAAAAAGTGCTTAGTTTTTTCTGATCTGATTTTTTTTATTTAGAATGTTTTCTAAGCTGTCTAAGATATTGCCATTTTGTGGTGTTTTGTCAGTAGATCATGCTTTCCAAATATTATCACTGTTGAGCATGAGCTGCCTGTTTTCTCTTGTGAACCATGAGGTGGGCTGGATTTGATTAGATTTGATCTGATGGCAGCTAGCTTGTTCGGTGGGTCTACCTGATAATGCTGAAAACGCCGACGACGAGAACACTGATACCGGAAGATTGACAACAGAGATGACCGACAGTTGAAAAGCCTGACGCTGAGAACACCGACATGTTAAGGTAAGTGTGCGATAGTGACAGACTTTAGGGTTGGGGCGAGTTAAGTGAGTTAGAGTTAGGGTGCCGGTAAGGTAAGTGTGTGATAGTGATAGACTTTAGGGTTAGGGGCAGGTTAAGTGAGTTAGAGTTAGGGCACGGGTTAGGTGAGTGTGCGATAATGATGAACCTTAGGGTTAGGGTTGGGTTAAGGTTAGTGCATAGATAGTTGTGTATGTAAGGTTTAGTGTAGGTTTGTAAGGTTTTTGCTGTGCTTGTGTTGTGTGTGTGTTTTTCGGAAAAGGTATTTGTTTTGTTTTGTTGATTGTCGAGATTGTGGTTTGTCGGGCATGTGAAGTTTTATGCTTTTGAACTGTCAGTTTTGTGGTGTCGGTTATCTCATTGTCTGTGTTTTGGCATATCGGTGTTTTTCAGGTGCTCAGTATGTTAAGGAATGTAACAGTCTATGCAATGTGTATATCATATATCAAAGCATCAGGTTTCTGATTCATTATTATCAAAAAATAAAATTCTGTTTTCATGAATTGAAATCCAGAAGTTAAACTCATGGTTTAGTTATCATTTCCAGTCATCAAAATGCCCTAGTGGTTTTTACATAATATATATATATATATATATATATATATATATATATATATATATATATATACATACATACATACATACACATATACACATACACGTAAAGACAAACATATGTGCACCACATAAGAGCAAAAACACCCATTGAAGAGTGGCAGACTGTCAACATGAAAGCATTGAAAATGCCAACATCAACATGCCAGTACACATGCATGGAGAAACAGCCACAGAGCATGCAATCTTTATCTTGTAAAAAAATGAAATAAAACATTATGTTTTGCATGGGGGCTTTCTCCCCTGAACCCTTGACAATACCTGCTAATTATATACCTTAACTCCTCTGTGAGCAGACAGACACTGGGTAAGGGCAAATTTCCCAACCTCTGGATTTGTGTGATCTCACACACCTGTCAGTCATTTGCCTAGTTGATCATACGCAGTTGACTAGGCAGCTTTTGACCTAACACTTATTGAACTGGGTCCCTAGCACCCTTATATATATATATATATATATATATATATATATATATATATATATATATATAAACAAAACAAACAAAGGTCCAGGCCAGTAAAGGTTGGTACTAGAACGTGTATAGAAACTATGAAGAACAAAGTGCCCCATCCACCACAGCAGTAAACATAAAAAAATACTTTAATAAAACAATATGATGTAGTCGTAAGATGAGTGCTTTCAGATTAAAACCCTTAATAGGTTCTGAAAGTTTAAAATGTCATAATTACTTAAAAGCTATCTTCCAACCAATCACATGAAGGATGTAAATGAGTTGTGCCATTCATTAAAACAATCCCCAGGATCTAATAAACTCTGTGTAGACACAGTGTAGAGCCTACATGGAATGTTACCATGTCTGTGTACATGGTTCCTCCTTGGCAGTGCGCCATACATAATAATCAAGGTGCATTACCAAGGGAGAGCCATGGAACATGGTTATTAAATCAGTGTAGGGAGTGTAGTGCCAACTGTGTTTGCAGATGAGTAAGACACTCCCTGCACTGTCTAATTGTATAATGTCAGTTGTTTATTTTATTGTTTTAAGTGTTTTTTTTTTTTTTGTTTTTTTTATTAAAAAAAGGATTTTTGCATGGCGTGGAGCACTACAATGCTATGCGGCACTGAGACACCTACCAGACATCTAAAAATAGAAACAGGATGCAATTAAATATTTATTTAAAAGTCATGTTTAAGCATAGCTGAGTGGGTTTGTGTGGTGTGGTGTAGTGCTCAGCAGTGCTTATAGGCAGCTAAGAGGTATATGTAAAGGTGTAGCTGAATTCCACATATCCTTGTAGCTAAATGGGTAGAGGTATGGCCTCATGAGCAGTAGGTGCAAGGTTTTAATACATGGAAGGGAAACTAAACATTTATTTTTGAAATACAAATTATACCGTTTATATTTAAATACTGGCCTGCTAAGCTCTGCTAAGCCCTGCTAAGCACTGCAGAAACACAATAACAGCTGAAAATGTTTATGCACTGCTCGGCTCTGCTTAGCTGGATTGCACACCATTAAGCACTGCTAAATATATGGGTCTTTCGGTTTTTGTACTGCTTAGCTCAGCTGTGCTGGTTTGTACACAGTGACGCACCACATTTTTAAAAGTTGTCCAGTCATATGTAAGGGCAGGAAGACAGGCTGTATTAACCCCAATAGGCAGGAATACAGCATAATCCATTGGAGTTCTGTCTTTGAAGGATAGTATGGCAGGTGTTGGTGAGGGTTCGTACTTTCAGGCACAGCACTGGGGCATCCTGGAGTCCAATGCCATGGATGGAGTCCTTGCAAAAAAACATGAAAGACAGCTTGTGCAGGGAGGTTACCAGGGCTCAGAGTGCAAGGCAGATGCCTGGGACCTAATGGCAAGGGAACTCAACAATGCAACTGGTATCCCCCACGCAGGTGAGCAGTGTCATCACCACCATGATGACCTGAAGAGACCTGAAGGGGATCTCTTGGACACCTGGGTCCAAGAATTTTGGGAAGGGGATGTCCCACGTGTATGTAAGTACTTTTACCTGTGTACCACCAATATCTAATATGAATGTCTGCTAAACTGGTATGCATAATGGTGTTCTTTTGTCCCAACAGCTGCAGAGGAGTGGGCTCCCAATCTCAAGGTGCATGCCAGGCACTTAACCAGGTTGCGCTGTGAGTGTGGTGAGTATGGATGTATTATGCTAACTGTAGTAAAATAAGCAAGAAAGAGTAACACATTACCTGCAATAAAATATGTACATTAAAGTTTGTATTTCAATTAATGTGGACTTAGAGTTGTAGTGCTATAAATGAATAATGCCAACTGTAGTGCAATAAAAACATGAAAAAATAGCATTAGCTGCATTAACGTATATACAAGAAACTCTGTAGAGCTGTATTGTAAGACCTGAATAAAGACAACTGTTGTTCAATAAAAACACAAAACAGTACCAGAAACTGCACGAAAGTATATACAATAAAGTCTGTAGTGCAATAAGTGTGGAATTAGAGCAATTTGTCAAGAAATGAATACTGCCAACTGTTCTGCAATAACACATGAATGACTACCAATAACACCAAGGTAAATTGTGTACATTGGGTTTGTCTTGATTTAACCAATGCAGAACAACTGTATGCATTCAGGCTGTAAGGGAATTTGTTGCAGTCAAGTATAACACTGTAATAGCTATAGCATGTAAATATAATGGCAGTCAAATGTCTTATTTAGCACATACAATAACATTCAAGGCTGTTTCTAGGCCAATATTGTCCACATAATGCTCTATCATCCGCAAACACCAGGTAAGCAAGGTGCATGGGTGAGGTAGCCCACTCCATGATGTGATATTGTTTGTTGACTTCACAGATATTTCAAACCAGTAACAATATATTGTGTACACTTGCATTCTATTTACTAATGTAAAGATTACCTACTATTTCTGTCATGCTTGTATTTCATGCATGTGTGTTCTACTGTCACTGCAGTCAAGTATACAACTGTAGTAGTACTACTAGGTCATATATTGGTTTCATGTGAGCTCTAGGTAAATGTCAGTCAATCAGTAGTCAGCAGTGGCTCAGTAGCTCAGTTTGTTAAATGTTCTGTCTGTAGTACATTTTACCACATACAGACCAGGGTTTGACTCTAGTGCAATGTAGCACTAAATATTAAAGTATCAGTCATATAATGTTTACAAATTCTCTCACCACAGGAACTACAGGAAAATGGGCGATGTAGCCCATATTATGAGTAAATAATTGTGTGTTTAGATGTTACAGACTGTTAAAATCATTAGCAAGAATGTGAAAGTACAGCACAGTATAAAGGGAATATTATATATATATATATATATATATATATATATAAAACAATAATAAAATAAAATTAAACAAATAACGTGTAATCTTGGTATGGTTGTATGCCTGGAGTGTCTGTTCAAAGTTGCTGCAGCCAATTCCTACATTCTGTGCAGATGTCCTCTGTAGTCACTGCTGTTGTATTCTATCCCCATGCCTGACAAGCAAGGCATGATAGTTATTTAGTTTCTGTATTGTACACATGCATGTTTCTCAAGTGTCATGCTGTCACGTAATGTAATTAGTAGTGCATAATCCATCTGTCACAGGATTACCATTGGAATGATTACCCAAATTGCAAAATATCACTACATCAGCCCACAGTACACCTTGGTAGATATATAGGTCCATCTGATGTGCAAGTGTTGTGTACCAGCAGTTGTTACTGCCTGGCCCATACTGTCCCATGTGAATAGCTTGAGAGGTATGTATATGCTACAGCAGCTATAGGGGACTAGTACACATAAAGAAAGGACAGACCCGTAGAGTAGATAGTAGTACTGTTGTCAAGTAAATAGCCTATAATGGTACTAGTGGACTATTTTTCTCTCTCTCCCCACCCCTTATCTTCATTTCTTTGTTATTGTTATCCATTGATTATGGTTTACTATTCACATATGCTGTTAAATTGCCTGTATGTTGGGCATGTGTATTATTATTGTTATGTATTATAATTGTTGCATATTAAAATATCTTCTTGAATTACCTATTTTGTTGGCCTTATGCAGTAACTGTTACCAGTTTCACATAATATGGATCGACATATAATTGGGTTATTTCCACTGTTCTGGCATGCTATTAATAACTATGTTTTGTTCATAACTAACCTATACTTATTGCTATACCTCCATCACCACAGCACTTTGTCTCAACTGGCCATGGCACAAGGTACTAGCATGTCTAGGACTGCTCCACTGCCCCTGCACCACCTGTGGTGCTGGGTGGAACCATCTCAGGGGATGGGGCCCAACTTCTCCCTGGGAGCAGTGGTGGAGGGGCTGTAGTCACCCAACAGGAACTGCCGGTCATGGTGCGCAGGATCATTTCTTGGACCTATGAATGTTGCTTGTGCCAGATTGAGGGCACACTGGCCAACCTGGTGGGTCAGGCTGGCCCTGGCACCAAGCCTCTAGCACAGCCACCTTCAGGGCAGTGAAGGAGCAGTGTCAACTGCCCATGGGTGGGGATGTCAGTCATGCTGCTGCTGTCTGGAGGCACATGCAACTCCAATTCTACAACACCCTCCCTGTCCAAGGTGTTTACCCCCACATTTGTCACACACCACCCCTTTCTCCTGTCTTGTCTGTCTGCTATTGCATTCTCTACTACCCAACTTACCTTTCCACATGTACCTATGCCCCTTCCCCAACATTCTACTCTCTCCTTAAAAAAATGGGCACCTCCTCCACAAAAAAATATTGCCCCATATACAGCTCTCCATTTCACACACATGTACACTGGACAGAACTAATTTGGTCCAATTGGCTTGACAACGCATTTATGTTGTCCTCACCCCTCTCTCTGGGGTTTGATAATCCAAATTCATCTACAAAACCTATTAAAATGCACAGCTGTTGCTGTACAAGAAATGGATAGCTATGGTTCTTTCCTACACCATTCCAGCATCCCTACCTGCTTTTCACATTGTTTTTCCCCCTGCTTGCCCCCATTTCATCACTTTCCTATCACCCCCTTTTTCTTTTCTTTACATTTTTTAGCTCAGGTTTGCACGGTGTGGCGCTCCACCTAGCTTAGCTTAGCTTAAATGAGCTTTAAAGTACTTTAATCTCTATATGTGTCTATTACAGTGTTACTTACATGTAGAAAAATAAACACCTCTGCCAAGTGTCAAACCCAGCCCCCTCTCAACTATAGCACACTGCATTAAACCAACAGACTACACATGCTTTCAGTTAAACAGGTGTTTCCATCAAAACATACTTCTTTTTACTTACAGACATTACGAATGTAACTGAAATAAAAAAAAACTAATGTGAAAACTGGGAGTGTACCCTGGACTCTGGTGCAATAATAAATAATAATGAAGACATACTAATGGATGTAAGTGAGGCCTGTGATAGCAGGTATATGTGCCCTTTTATCAGCAACATGTGGAAAGACACCTGCTAAGGCAGCAATGGCAAAGTACATGCACAACTGGGACCCTGGTGCAGAAATACATCCATATAAAGCCACGCACATACTCATGGATGTGGAAATGTTTCTCACAGCCTGTATATGTGCATATATATCCTGCAAATATGGATATTTTTGCAACATCTCTGTTGCTTAGTCTGTTAAATACCTTGCATGCAGTACATTTTGCTACCCCCAGTCCTGGGCTCGAATCCAGTAGGGTGTTGCACTTCAGTTACATTATTGTGAAGAAAGCAAGTAATGAGTGAGTCATGCAGTCTTACTTCTCACAGGTTACTGCAACTTAATTAACTGCTACCCAGTTTTGCAAGACAAAGGCTTGTAGGGAGAGACCCAATGCACATATCCATATTGACTAACTATATGTCACCTACTACTCTGTTAGTCACACTATTGCAGAACAAATGTACCTTAAACACATGGCCCTATTGCACTGTATAGAATACCCTTGCCCTGGCTCTGCCATAATGACAGGCCTGACACAGGTGATACAGTTGACACAGTTACATGTACAGCTTGCTGTCCATTAAAATGCTCCCACAACCCCCATGTGTTGTAGGCAGCAGCTGCTGCAGCCTGTAGCATACATAGCCGTATGTAAAGGTAGCTGCTACAGACCTAACATACCTCCCAAACCCCTAGAACAAAGGATCCGGACACAGCCATACTTAATGGGGGGGGGGGGTGAGGCAAAGGCCCACAGATAGGGACATGTGTAACAGTTTGCCCCTACAAAGACAGCAAGTTGACAGAATAACAACTATTGCAGTAGCATGCATAGTGTGACAGGTATGCAGTGTGACACACACGTGTGTCATCCCTTACTGACCTCAGCCCACAATGATTGCCAGTGCACTGCCAGGTGATCACAATAGTATGGGACACTGACCACACATATGAGGCAAAACTGTGGACATATGTCATAAATCTCTACAGTGGACAGTGTTTGTACCTACCCTCTGTGATGCTGTAGTCTCCACACCTCAATAATATCCATCTCAAAAACTAAGACAGAGGCCAAAGACTACATGAAGGCCTTATATATTGCACTGTAGTGGCATGTCATTGGCTAATGATAGTTCAATACAGCTGTTCTGGTTGCATTTAGCAATTTTGAGCCATAGACTGGCTCAGGGGAAATTACCTGCTAATGAGTAGTACCTTACAAAGGCAAGCAGCTTGTTATGGGAAACAGGTCTGTATGAGACTTAACATACACAGAGAGTGTATTATCAAAAGATTACTTAAAGCAAAGTTCAGCAAAGGAGTACTGCACTCCACTAGGTATGTAATAGATTTCTCTATATAACAGGATGCAGATAAGAGGATGGATGGATTAGGAATAGGGATTACAGCAGTAAACCTGTCTTAGATCTATGGTGATGACATGTCATTGATACTCTGCTGTCCTATACCTCCACGCATGCCTCTCAACTGTCCCTGATTTCAATCACATCTCAACTCTGTCCCTGTCAATCCCACCCACAATGGTCAGCTGTTTTAGGAAAGCTAGTGGATTACATGTGGTACATAGTGACAAAAAGGGAGGGTATACACCTCTGTAACATCAAATGATGTACTGTAATTCACCTCCTCTCATTCAGTCCATGTATCACATAATTAGTTCTAACATTGTAAAACTGACCCTGAATGTCCCTGATGTACTCTGGCTAAATCCCTCTGTCTGTTGACATTTGTCACTGTTTGGCTGAGAGCTATGCCTAACATACCTGTCAACCTCCTACAGCAAGCAATCAGGACAAAGCCATAATTAATGTGGGAGCAAAGGCCCAAACTCATGGTACATACCTGAGGCAGTGATACTACTACCGGCATTTCATTTTCAATATAGGTGTACTGGGTGTTATGTTTAGGTCTATCACATACAGTGTCATATTGCATACATTACAGGTGTATTGTACTGGCAACATTAAATGAATGTAGCTGAGATGCATGTTATAATGGGCCTGACTTGTCTGTGTATGTTATTGTGAGTTTGTCTGTTGTGCATGGGAGCACAGATGTGAAAATATGGAACTTGTAATGCAGTTGTGGATCCTCATCTGTATGAGTCTGTGTAGATTACCATACATAATAGTGCAGGTAGTAATATACTGCTGTTGTTTTGCTTCTCACAGGTGACTGGGGGGTTGGAGTGTGTCCCCCTCACAACCTGATGTCAGTATATTAGTGGATGTTGATGGTGGCCATAGTGATATGTGGGGTTGTCGGTGGCTGAATCTGTCCCAGAGGTTGACATCCCTCTTCTGCCCCTATTGTCACTGCACACAGTCAGTATGTCCACACATACTCAGTCCACAGAGGCCAAAGACAGTGGACAGAGGTTGGTGACACTGAACAGGGCAGTGTGACAACTATGGCTTCAGTGAGCATAGACATTGGACATAACCAGAGAGCTGGTAAGGTCCTATACAGGCAGATTGACAAGGGTGCTCATAGGGAGACTGCTGTCTATCCACCATCTATTGCAGGTGTCACATCATGGGTCACTTGTTGCATGTTTTGGTCCATCATGGAGGTGCAGGCACATTCTGAATGCAACACCAGATAGATGCTTAGGGTTATGGCTGCAGCACAGTCTGACATCCATGACCACCTCCATCGCATTGAGGACACCCTGTATTGGCTCCTTGCTGTCATGAATAGACAGAGGGCTGAGACAGTGTCTGTCTTTGACCGCACAATGTCTGTGCTGGATCCTCTGGTTGGAATTGGGCATTGGGCACGTGGATGAAGGTCAGCAACACCATCTGCTGGAAGTCCAAATGGCCTTGCAAAGTCATGCTCCTGTACTGGCAGTGCCTACAGCACTAGAGAGGGAAGTGTGCTGTCCACACCATGACATGAAAGGCCATGGGCACATGGTCATGGGAGATCCCATGTGAGAGACATCCCCAGCATTTTGCAGTCACCATCAGGTACTGGCACTGCATCTGATCTTGGGCATGGTGGTGGTGCGAGTTCTACTCCTGGCAGAGCCAATTTATGTGTTTGTGGCCAGAGACAGTGAACTGTTCACTCTACTATGTATGGTCCACAGCTGTCCAACATACACACATGTAGGGCTAGCACTGGGCTTGACTGTGCACACACACACACACACACACACACACACACACACACACACACACACACACACACACACACACACACACACACACACACACACACAAAAACCACTGTTGCATGCAAGTCACAACAGACACACATGGCACCTCTCCATTGCCCAGCTAAGCAGCACCCCTTCCTGACTCACACACATGCTGTCACCTGTTTGGCACAGCCTAGGCCTCTGGCACCCCCACATCACACCCTGTGCATGTGATGATACCTGTGCCATATCCCTGCCATCCGTGACATCGGTGCAGGGAAATGTAAATATGTGTTTGATGCACAGGGTGACTATATTACTTTACATGTACATGTGTAGTGCAATATTTTTTTGCCATGGCACTTGTGGGCCACTACAAGTATTGTATGCTGGCATCTGTCATGACTACACATCAGACTTTGTGTATCTTTGTTGCATGATAGACTGGTGATAGAGTTACAGAATGACAGGTGTGTCACCGACCTGTGTATGTGTCCATTTCAGGTGTCTGAGGGGTTAAACAATGCACACATGGTGGAAGTACAGCAGCACAGGATGGTATGGCAGCACAGCAGACACATAATGTCAGCAGAGTAAGGCAGTATGCATGTATGGCTCCCTAGGTGCATATATGTATAACAATGTATCAGGGACAATGGGGGCAGTCAGTGTAATCATGCATTCATATTTTGTGGCAAGGTCTGCTACCCTCAATACGTGTCACATGGGATTTCTGAACGTACACATCTAGAAGTTGATGGACATCAGTTATACTTATGTGGAGGAGGGCAATTTAAGGACCAGTGGCTAGTCACATGCCCATAAAATGCATAACAATTGCAAAGGGAAAACCCATATGGGCATGTCCATAGTGCTGTAAGGGGATATAGTTATACACACACAGCTGGATTATTTGAGATTAGAACTCCTACCTATCTACTGTTACACACTACAGCTTGCAGTACTTATCGCACGTGCCACAGAGTTTATCTGATATTTGACTCAGCCAGTCCACTTAAGGTGGATGACATCAGCAGGCCTTGTAGAGGTGGGCAATTTAGAGGCCATCAGCCAGTCACAGGACCATAAAAGGCATAGTATTGCATGGAGATATCTCATATGGGCATGTCCATAGGGCTGTAAGGGGATATATTTATATATACACCCACAAGAGTTGGATGATGTGAGATTAGAGATCCTACCGTTCTACTATTACACACTACAGCTCGCAGTACTTATTGCATGCACCATGTAGTTTATCTAACATTAAACCATCAGCCATGGCATTTATCTAACATTAAACTGTCAGCCAGCACCCTTAAAGTGGATGACATCAGTAGTCCTTGTAAAACAGACTAATGTAGAGGCCAACAGCTAGTCACAGAGCCTTAAAATGCATAGCCACTACACAGAGATATCCATGTCTGCATTGCCACAAGCTGATATATTTACATTCACACAGGTTGCATGATGTGAGATTAGAACCCCTACCTATATACTGCTACACACTACAGCTTGCAATACTTATCTCATGCACCAGAGAGTTGATCTAATATTAGCCTGTCAGCCAGTGCTCTTAAGGCGAATGACATCAGCAGGTACTTATTGCACATGCCGCAGGTTATGCCTGTTGTATATGTGGATGCAGGCACAGTACTTGTGGAGTATGCAAAATGGCCTTGTGTTAGACAGCATGTGTTGCCTGCAAAGTGATACTGCTTGGTACTGTTACTGTATCTAGTGTCCTAGGAGTGGGATACTTGTTAATATCCCTGCTATTTGTATACAGCTATCAGCATGGCCATATGTGGCTGTTTGCAGTTTGATAGGCGGACATGTGGCCAAGGACAATGTGGCCTGTCCAAGGCATGCATTGCACCCATTGTACATTACACCAGTTGCATACATATGTCTACAGGGTGACAGTTCACAGGCACCGGGGTCTGTGGTTGAGTAGATTATGTACTGTTGCAGCCTTGGTCTGGTCCCATCAGACAACTGTTGTGATGTGTAAGTGCAGATAACCCCAGCATTCCAGAGTATGTGGGACATTCATACATCCCCACACATATCTATATAGATGTGTTTAACAGGGATGCCTCCTTAACTGTTATTGTGTGTGTACATTATGTAAATGTGTTATGTAGATATGCGTGGAGAATTTATGCATCATTATATACTTTATATAGCTATATATATATATATATATATATATATATATATATATATATATATATATATATATATATACACATATGTAACAGATTGAGGGGCTATGACATTCTGTGGGAATACCACCATATGACTACCTCAAATGCAAAAGATGTGGCTACTGCCAGATTCAAGCCATCAACACCAGCATACATGCTAATGTCCCTAGCCTACTGAGCCACACAGGCTGCCAGACAGGGATTTGTCATTCATCACACAATCAACAGCATACAGACATATACATTGTCACCCCTGCGTTATGTGAGGCATAGAACATGTGGCCAGGTTCTGTCTCAATATCATAGCCCTGGAATTGGGTGGTCTGCTGATTTGTCATTGCAAATATACTGCTACAGCAGTTATGCGGGTACACTGATGAGTTGGGGGTGGGGGATGACCACCAGCCCATGCGCTGCTGGCATACACAGTCATGCAACTATTGCGTGACCCCACTGTTTGGCATCTCCCTTGAATAATATAGTGGGGTTTCCAGACATGTAGCCTAGTGAATATTATGGGGTACATACTATTGGACAGAGGACTTGTCATCCCAAGTGGCTGTTAGATCTCTGCAAGTAGTCCAGTGGCCCACTATATTCCCTTGCATACATGTGGCAGGTCTATATGATTTCACTTCATAATCTCAAATTACTGAAAGCTCGAAATTCAGTAACCCGAGACCATGAAGCTAAAAACCAGAATGCCGAAAGTGCATAACAGCGAATTTGAATATCTTGAATCTGCGCTTATGCATTTCCGGTACATCCCATGTAGTGTTATGGTGCCTGAAATGGCAGGTAAGTGAGTGTGTGTGTTTTTGTACATTGTGTGTGTGGGTAAGGGTAGGGAGGTGTAAGAGGTGTAAGTGTGAGTGTTGGATTTGTTGGTGTTTGTGTATGTGTGATGTGTATTTGTGTGCGAGGATGGAGTGGTGTGAGTTTTATTTTTTTTTTATGTGATGTGCAACCTCGGAGTTGGTATATATCAGTAGGGGGTATGTGGGGGTGTAGGGAGGCTTGCCCCCCTGCTTATATGTAGTGTAGGGTTGTGTGGTTTGTGTGCTGTGGGTGGAATGATGTGTATGTTAAGTGGTGTATGGTGTATGTATGTTCGTGATTGTGTGATTCAGGATTGTGGTTTCGATGTTGTGAAAGGTTCGACTTTATAGACTTGGGTTACTGAGTTTCGAGCTTTCAGTAATTCGAGATTATGAAGTAAAACTGTCCATACATATGCTACCATATTCTAGTAACCCTTGCAAGTGGTGAGTACCTATGTGACTTACCTTGCGAATGCAGCAGTTGACAGACCTGTAATTCAGGGCTGACTCTATCTGATGCATGCAGTCCACAGCTAATACTTGGTGAGGTACAGGTTGTGTAGTCTGGTTGTCATCATTTTTACTAATATGCATGCGAGTTGGAGTAAGGTGTCAGTCCCTATGGCCTTAGGTTGTCAGTGCATGTGCTACACGTTGTCTCTTAGCCAAGGCCAAGGCATACTGTGCAAGCCTATGTTTGACTACAGGGACAACCTCAAGGTTTTTCTCCTTGACGTCCCCCTGTGGGTGTGGCTGTGGTGACCTAGGCACTGGTGGGATGTATATCCCTTCTCTTTCCTGATCCTACTGCAGCTGTTTCCACAGGATCATCTTATGTAACATGGCACATGCTGTGAACATCTGTGCACATATGGCTGGGCAGTACTGCAGGGCTCAGCCAGATATATCACGGCACCGGAACTGTGACTTCAGCAGCCCAAAAACATGCTCTATGATGTTCCTAGTTTGTTTGTGTGCCTCATTATGGTATTCTGCAGTGGGTGTGTGTGCATTTCTGATGGGTGTTATCATCCATGGTTCCAGTGCATAGCCAGCATCCCCTAGTAAATGGCCATGTGGGATGCCCCCCTAGCAAACATCTGATACAGCTGTGATGTGTGCCAAAAATGGGAGTTGTGATAACTGCCAGGGCTACCAGCACACACATTCATGATGATGCCCTGGACATTGTACATGACCTGGTAGTCGATGTAGTGGTACCCCTTACAGTTCACATAAATTGTACCCTCCTCACCAGGTGGTGCCTTGATGTCTACATGAGTGCAATCTATGGCACCCAGTACCTCAGGGTAGTGTGCTACATGGTAGAAGTGTTGCATACTGCTGGACCTTGCCTCAGGGGTGAGGGGAAAATAAATATGCTCACTGGCATGTGGTAGCATGGCATCCAGGAACTGGTGGAGTACCCTGGATGCTAATGCCTGTGAGACCCTCATCATGTCTCCAGTTGGCCTTTGGAATGTGCCCATAGCTAGTATCCTAAGAGTTACACATACCTTAGTTTCCACTGAGATGGGTTCCTCTCTTTTGGCTCTGGGACTGAGTTGAGGTCGGCAGAGCTCAGTGAGTTCTTGTAGTATGTCCCTATCCACCCTGAAGTTCTCTACACTCTCCAGCTCTTGTAGCCCAAGGAAGGTTACCCTGGGCCTGAACACTCTTCTCCTTCTTAGTCTAGGCCTATGGTCAGCATCAGGAGCAACACTGACCTCAGCATCATGCACATACATATGCAGCAGACGTGCAACAGCCCCTAGCATTTCTTCAGTTAAAAGTCCCAAGTCTGTACTCCAGTGGTGCAGCGTATGGGGGTGAAATCAGATTGTAGAATTTCTGCAACCTTTATATTGCTCTTCTGTAGGTGCACCCTTTGTGATTGGCTACCTATGATGTATTGCACCTCCCACGTACATCATTAAGGACTGTTAATGGCCCTAATTCAAGTGGAACAGTGACCATCAGTAATTATGATCTGATTGCCTTTCTCGGCCAATTATTTTTAACAGCCTTCCTTGATCAACATTGTGACATGCTGTGCAAATACATGCCACAAAGGTAAACAATGCTCAGCAGCCATTGTACAAGCGCCCATTAAAGGTCAGGCTCAAACATGATCAAACACGTGTCTCAAAGGTAAACAAAGCTTAGCAGCCAGTGTACACACCCGCTTGCTGAGCACAGCGGCATGACTCACAAACAAGTGCTGCTGCTCTCCAGTGAGCTTAACAGGATGCCGACATACCCCTTTTTGATGTCAGCTAACTCTTCTGTGGACACCAACATGGTTCTCTGCCTACACGGCTGGGATCTGCGGACACGGATACCCATTTGTGGTATTCCAAAAATAACAAGAGAGGACCACCACGAAGTATAACATGCACAGAATTTATTACAAATATAAAAATAATTAGTGCTTTCAGGTGCTACCAGGCACGCTTCATCAGATTTCAAAACCCACTGAATTTCAAGATGTATATATACACCCATTACATCATGAATTCATTAATTGACACATTTAAATAGTCAATAAAGCCATCAATAAACTAGTTAACCCATTGTGACTTTCTAGTTGCTGAATCTTTCAGTTCAGTGTCTACACATCATATTTAAAACTTGTTTATTTTATTTTATTTTATTTCATTTAATTTTATCTTATGGTTATGTATGTACTTACTATTGATTTTTTATCATTGCTTAGGTAATTAGTATAGCAATATAACTTGATAAATTAATAGAAAAAGGGGTTCTTATCTTTTTATGATTGTGAACAAGTTTTAAATATGTGTAGACACTGTATGAACTGAAAGATTCAGCCACTAGAAAGTCACAACGGGTTAACTAGTTTATTGATGGCTTTATTGGCTATTTAAATGTGTCAATTAATGAATTCATGATGTAATGGGTGTATATATACATCTTGAAATTCAGTGGGTTTTGAAATCTGATGAAGCGTGCCTGGTAGCATGTGAAAGCGCTAATTATTTTTATATTTGTAATAAATTCTGTGCATGTTATACTTCGTGGTGGTCCTCTCTTGTTATTTTTGGATATTTGGAGTTTTACTTCTGCAAGTGGACCTTTGGACGGCAGCAGTACTTTTATTTTCTATTTGTGGTATTCAGTAACCCCAGCTCATTTGCATAGGGATCCATGCAAACAAACTGGGAACTACGTGGTTCCAGGCCCTGCCTTGTTAGTAATCACAGCAGTCTACCTTTGTACATACTCTACGTAGGATCCTATAATGCATTACTGTCACATGCTACTAATTTTCATTTTTAAACTTTTAACAGTTTTTTTTTGCATATTATCGCAACTAGATTTCCAAAGTGGCAGAAATCATTATGTCTTGCTGGAAATATTAATGTTAATCATAAAAGGAGTGTGTACAGTGTAATTTCTCCAGAGATGGGGTCTAGGTTAAACAATGAACATGTTGTGTCTGTAATGTTAGGGAATGTGTATCTTACTTCTCCATTTAAACACCTGTCCATGTGTAGGGAAGTTACTTTAAGTACTAATGCACATTTTGGTATGCCTTCTTTCAAAGAGGTGTTTTAAACCAAATGACCAAACACAGGTACATTGTCATTGACTTTCACAACATTTGCTGGGAGTACAAGGAAATGGTGGCTTTATTGTTTATGATCCAGTGAATGATGGGCAACAAGCTCTATGTAATGGCTGTCTTCTCTTCCATTATAGTCAAACTGAAGTATTCAGTAGGACTAAAGTCATAATCATTAACGGAGTTTTGGCAGTGTCCAGGTCCTCTGCATGTCCAAGAGGAAAGTGGCCACCAGGACATAGCAGCTCAGTGATAGTGTAATCACATCAGTTGGGAAAACAGGGATTGTCTTTGATGTCCTAAATTTGAATTTTGCCTGCAAATACCTGCAAAGGATTTGCAGCAGCTGCCTCAAAAGTCAGGACACAGAGGTAATTAACCTCTGACATTGGCCCCATCTGTGGAGAAATAACACTTTTGTACACTAATTTAATGGTTACAATGCATGTTTCTGGCAAGACATAATGAATTATGCCACTTTGGAAATCTGGTTGCAATAATACACAAGTACCTTTTTTTTTCTTAACAGCATGTTTGTGCACTGCGGCACACCACACAAACATGATCTGATTATTAAAAAAAAATTTTTTTAATTATTTTCCATTAGCTTTTGGATACACGGTGGATAGTTTTGTACATATCTGTGTCAACTATGCTATTTCTGTCCTTCATACTGCACTTTTGCAGCCCCTGTTCTCTGTTTAACATCCTATACACAGAATTTTTCCATGTACATTTCAGACACCAACACAGGGTCTGCAGGACTGATTATCTGCTTGCTGAATCACTCTAGCACCCTCATTTTCATGCAGTTCACCTGCTTATGAGGTGAATTTATGCCATGGACACTTCCATGTTGGGAGGCTCATGTACAACCCTCAGCTCTTGCTTTCGTGTAAGCAGTGTGCCACTATTCCTACATGGAAATAAGTTTGTGTAGGCTTTATTAAATTGCTCCCAGTATTGGTTAAGCTAAAAGACCTGCATCCAATCAAAGCATCTTCATGTTTGTATATAATTCTACCTCTATTGATTGTAATGAGATATTAGACAACTAATAAGTAACAATTGGAAACTCAAAAGAAGTTGGTGCTACAGAAAATGATGAACTAATCTAGGATTAAAGTATACCAAATGTATAATCAAAGTAGACTGCGTATCCATTTGGTAAACATTGACCTCTCATCGAGGCAGTATTGGTCAGGCTAAAGATCCATGACCAATTAAATCTGCTTCTTGAATATGAAATATGAAACATCTAATAGCCAATTGGTAATACACAAAACCTGAAAAATAATTGGTGTTTCACAAAAACACAGACGAATCACTGATTGGAGCATATTCTGAATTCATTAGACATAGATTGCATGCTCAATGAATGTAGCAGCCAATCTCATAGTGAAGACGTTTCCAATCATTACGCATGAACCACTACAAACATGAAATCACTAAATATAATCTTGCAACCCTATCAATAGCAAACTCATTTCAAACATATATTGTGGGGCACTCCATTAGGTTGGATAAAGGTCTATATTGCTATAAGACTGATTGTATAAAAAATATGTTAAACTGGACCACACACAATATTTAATTGAAGCAACATATGCGGTCAGTTCATAGCAAGCCGCGCATATGACTACTATAGTGAATAACAAATATTGCCAGATAGCTGATACTACATAAAAAAATACTCATGCTCCTATTGTCTGCAAATTATTATTCCATCCAATCACCTATCAACATACAGCTTCACTACCCTGTGATTATAGATGACAAAACAAATCACATTGACTGGTTCCCATGAGCCATAAAATGTATCGCTAAACATACCTTGAAGAATTAAGTAGTAGTCCCAGATACATTGACATATAGATACTGAGCAACATGGACATCATTTCCCAATGAGGGGGTATATGAATAAAACAATGTTCGACTCATAAGCCTAAGAATGTCATACTTAAGCTATCAGTCCTTTCAAGCCATAAACCATTCCATGGATATGCCCAGCACATTCTAACAATCAAACCTAAAATTTAAGATCTCTAAAAAATAATATGAATGTTTAATGTTTACCAAATGGATATGCATTTTATGTTGATTATACATTTGGCATACTTTGATCCTAGATTAGTACAGGCTTTTATGTAGCACCAATGTTTTTTGAGTTTGTATGTTGCTTATTGGTTATTTGATATCTGATTTCGACCAATAGAGGTAGAATTATATATGAACATGAAGATGCTTTGATTGGCTACAGATCTTTTAGCTTGACCAATATTGTTTTAATGAATGACACGACTCATCTACATCCTTCATGTGATTGATTGTAAGATAGTTTTTAAGTAATTATGGAATTTTAAACATTTAGATCTAAAGAAGGGCTTTTACCCGAAAGCGCTCATCTCATGTCTACATCATATTATTTTATTAAAGTATTTTGTTTATGTTCACTGCAGTGGTGGGTTTGGTACTTTGTTCTTCATGGTTTATATATCTATGTCTCTCTCTCTCTCTATATATACATATATATATATATATATATATATATATATATATATATAAATATGTGTGTGTGTGTGTGTGCGCGTGTGTGTGTATAGGGTCTATGTTAAATCAATGAACGCTTAAAATAGCAAATGCTGATTTATTGACCCTTTAAGAATGAAAGCTGACAATTCTGAAGACACGGAACAGCAATTTTTTTCCCAGGGAAAAAATTCACTGTTCCACCAAAAAAAAAAAAAAAAGAAGTTCAAAACACAAAATAAAGTGGGGGGCTTTGCCCCCACACCCCCTACTTAAATATACCAACTCCAAGATTGCACCACAGTGGAGGTAATGGCAAAGTCCTGAAAACAACCCAGAGATTAAATCACTGGGAAAAATTGCTGTTCTGTGTCTTTGGGATAGCGATTTTTTTCCCTGGTGAAAATAAATCGCTGTTCCATGTCTTCGGGATTGTCAGCTTTCACTAATAAAGGGTCAATAAATCACCGTTCACTCTTTTAAGCATTCGCTGATTTAATATAAACCCCGTATATATATATATATATATATATATATATATATATATATATATATATATATATATATATATATACGCATCAATACAAACACACTTGCACATGTGTGCATACATATATACACACATACATAGACATGCAAAATAAAACCAATTCCATTTACAGAATACTCAATAAAGCAAACCGACACTATTGTAAGTAAAAAAATTGAGATAAAATGCAAGTTTTGGTGAATGAGTGCTCTCACCTAAAATGCCAAATTCTTTGAAAATACCATATTTTTTTCAGTACTCACATACTCCATATTCAGGATTTACCAGTAGCTTCCCCCAGAAAAATGGAAAATTAAGGTCCCTGATATATATTGTTTCCTTGGATAACTAAATTTACACTTACAGAGCCACAAGGAACACATTTTCATATAGCATGAGACTGGGAAATTACCTTGAACCTGGATCAGGATAGATTTCATCAAATGCCAGGCACAATTTCATGTCTAGTAGCTATGAAGGTGACTGTGAGATAAAACAGCCTTGTAGTTCCAAAAATAATTAAATACCAACACCGGGAAGAAAACATCTACTTCCCAGCTTACCATGAATCTAGGTCCTCAATTAACTTCTTTTTAATGTGAAATGCTCTAGCTGAAAGCATTTAGAATAGTTGGATCAAACAAATAAGAATTTTAGACCACTCAGTAATTTCAGTTCAGTTAGACATAGTATTGCATCTCTTAAGAATGACTACATGGCAAATTAGCAATACAATTCTGGAAGAGGAGGGAGCAAAAATCACTACAACAATCAGATATAAAGCATTAAACACAACAAATCTGAAGAACATTTACATCTTGACATAAGGTAAGCAGCTTTAAAAGCTTCAGTAAGGGAAGAATAGAAGATCTGGTCAGCCTAGCCTAGCTTCATATAAGGAACAAAATATCATTGTGAAAAACTGAGGGGCTGCCAGCCCAGCCAGACAGAATTTTATAAATAATTCTATGTTATTGTAAATATTAATATGATCCACAGGCTTGTGTAACAAATGTAAACTGTGTTATGTTCTGAGCTTCAAGCCTGTAACCACAGTGCACCCTGCTGGAAGAAAGCTGATAAGTAAAGCATTTTATGACTGTTTGATCTAAAGCTAGGAGGCAGGATGTCTGGGCTAGGAAATTTTTTCTATTGTTCTAAGACAGAGATAATTACTAGGTTTTACATGTTCATAGGTAGGTACTAGGCTATCAGCCCTAGGGCCTATACAAGCCTAGCCAAAAAGGTACCCTGGCTTTCGCCACCCAAGAAAATTATTTTCCTGTGCCCCTGTCAAGCAGAGCCACAGAGGTGATCCCCGGGGTGAATTTCCTATTTCCCATCCAATCATCAAGATTTTTCTTGAAGAGTGCTAATGAGGAGCTTTGTTTGATATAGATAGGTAGTTTGTTCCAGAGTATGGGAAGTCTCTGGGACAGGAATCTATCCCTCCAGCATGTTCTATTTATTGTGGTGACAAGGGTTAGGTCCCTAGAGTGTGTAGCTCGGAGGGATTGGGATTTCTTTAAGTGGAGCATGTCCAACAGCTCTGGGTTTGACATAGCTTTGTATGTTAGGCAGAGATTGCTTCTGAGTAGGTGATATACAACAGAGTAAAGCTGGAGTTTTTGGAGACAGTTTGCTTAGGGCATCTGTTTGAGGCCGGTAATCCTCTTTGTGACGTATTTCTGCAGCCTTTCCAGTTGTTGTAGATGTCTTGTGAGGTACATACCAAAAGGGATGGTGTACTCTATAATGGGTATAATGAGTGACGAGTAGAGAGGAACAATAACCTCTTTTTTCCTGAATGAAAAACCTTTTGTGATGAGGTGTGCCACACAGAAGGATTTCCTGACTGCTGTGGCAATGTGATTATCAAAGGAGAGACTACTGTCCACCTGTCTCCCAAGGTCTCATCACACTTTTGGTGTTAAGTAGACTACCACCTATGTGGTAGCTCATGGGTACAGAGTTTTTACCAAAAGGGATGACAATGCACTTTTTGGCATTGAGCTTGAGGCCATGGCATTGACACCAGGCATCTGTCTCAGTGAGGCCCTTTTGTAGGATGCCCACATCATTAGGAGTTTCAATTATGGCTCCTAGTTTGCAGTCATCTGTGAACTTCGTTAGCCAAAGACCTTCTGTGTTAGCCTGTACTTCAGAAAAGTAGATACCAAACAAGAGAGGACCCAGAACTGAACTCTGTGGTACTCCACTTGTCACTGCTCTGAAGTTGGATTTGGAGTCTGCTACTTTCACAGTGTGGGTTCTGTCAGTGAGGCAGTTGGCAACCCATCTTGGGACATAGGGATTTATACCTAGTTTAATGAGTTTATAATTCCAGAGTGAGGATGGTGTCAAAAGCCTTGGCGAGATCTAGATAAGCTGCGTGAACCACCTTACCCTTGTCTACGGCTTTGGTGACTGCTTCAAAGAAGTCAATCGGGTTTAGGAGACATGATCTGCCTTTTACAAACCCAAACTGGGTGGGGTCCAGAGTCCATGTAAAGTGTATTTCATTGCTGTGGCTTCCTAGCAGGTGCAGATCAAAAAGTAATGTTAAAATTGTGAGTTCTGTAAGCCTGGGAAACTTCAGCAGAGATGTGAAGAGTGATGTAATCTGAAACGATTCAGCAGTAATGTGTATTATCAATTTAAGAGCTATCTCAGAAAGAAAGAATAGCATTTTGTATTTTGTTCTGAAGCTGACAACAACTCACCAGCACTTTGCCTTGTAAATAGAATTTAGAGCATAGTTTGTCTCAGAGGCAAATAGGAATATAGCCAGATTAGTCTAGCTGTTTTCTATATTTATGTGAGACTATCCTACAATATTTTATAAAGTATCTTCCTGTGATCTCTGAACACTCTAGTAGCACTGTGTTGAATTGATGAGTATTGTCTTGTGTTTTTATTATTTATTATTAAATATTTTTAAACCTTTTGACTGTGGCTGTTTTGTGTATAGATACTTTAAGCTGTCCGAGTACTTGCATGTATTTGGTGATACTGTATAAGCCACTCCAATGGCCTTAGCCCTGGGTTACACTTACTATTTGGATAACAGTAATAGCACACAGTGGAAGTGGTCATATTTTGGGAAGGGCCTTATAGTATTTGATAAATAGTGGCTGGTGGCAGTGATTTCTACTTTATAGTCTGGGCAGGAAGGAGCATAGCTGGAGAACCTGTGCCAGCCTTCCCCAGGAGCATGTGTGTTTATATATATAACTCAAATCTCAAAGTGTGTGTGTGTGTGTCAGCTACTTGGGCAGGGACACGAAGCACTGATTGGACAGAGAGGGTGCTGGAGGTTTTGGCTTGACCACTCAGCTGAGATCTGAACCCTATAGTTGTGCCAGTGGGAAGTCTTATTGGGGATCTGGAGAGAAAGGGAGAAACCAGCCCCACACTGGCTGTGATCTCTGTGTGCTCTTAAGGGGAATTGTCCTTTACTGTGTGTGTGCTTGTTATTTTCCCAATCTGGATGCCCCTCACTGCTGCCAGTGGTGAGGATTGAGGGTCCTTGATTACTGGGCCAGTGCATGGGTATCACATCTTAATTGTTTGGTAGTGGTGGGATATCCACATCAAATATTAATAGCTTAATAGTGGTTTGTTAGCCACATCACATATTAATTGGCTTGTAGTGGTGTAGATAGTAAATTCCTGTAGCTTGTGTACAGGGATCACTGAAGGTGTTTTTGTACTCTAAATCAGCCACACAGTGAACATTCAGAGTTCAGATCACAATTGTTTTATTTCTTTTGTTAGCTTAGTCAGTCAGGGAGTGCAGGCAAGCATGTCAGCAGAGGAGTATGGCAAGTTGACAAGGAGCCAGTTGGCTGAGATGTGCCAGGCTAAAGGACTGGTGCATGTAAACCTGACTAAAGCAGACATGATTGCAGCTTTAGTTACAGCTGCATCTGAGACTAGCAACTAGGAGGATGATCAGACTGGCCGTGGAGATGTACAACACTCCGAGAATGGACAGCTCAGCCTTTCTACAGAGGACTTAAAAATCCATCTGGAGCTAAAGACACTTGAGTTAGAGGCCGAGTGTTTGGAAATAAAAGCAGCAGAGAGACTGAGACATCTAGAGAGTGAGGAAAATGAGAAACTGTGACGTCTGCAGGCTGAGTAGAATGAGAAACTGCTACGCCTGGAAGCTGAGGAGAAGGAGAGGCAGAGGCAACATGAAAAGGAGATGCTGACACTTCAACAGAGTCATGGAGGTAATAGGGAAGGGAGTAACTAGACCCCAAAAGCAGAAAAGGTCAGTAAATTTCTTCCACAGTTTACAGAGGGGGATAATTTTGATAGTTTCATTCATATGTTTGAGAGGGTATGTAAACAGTATGATGTTGACCAAAGGCTCTGGGTATGGTTCCTGACCCCCTTTCTCCATGGTAAAGCTGTAACTGTGTTGTCCAAGCTATCTGATCATGATTTCATTTAACTATAATGTTGTAAAGAATTGTTTGCTAGAATTTTTTAAACTAACACCTGAAGCTTATAGGAAGAAAGTTTTGTGAGCATAGACACAAGGCAGATGAAAGTGTGTGTGATTATGTTGCTGAACTAAGCACTTATTTTCATAGATGGGTGAGTGGATGTTAGTTCACCACTTTTGAAGGGCTGGCAGACCTTTTGATGAGGGAACAAGCCTTTAACAGTTTGCCTGAGGACATGAGGATCTGGTTAGCTGATATACAATGCTCTACTGTAGATGAGTTGGGGAAGAAGGGAGACCTATACCTAGCAAGCAGGGCATCACTGCATAGGAAAGGGACACCCAGTTCTGCTCATGGGTCTAAGGGAACCCATGGTAGACAGCCCAGACTGCCCCAACAGAATCTGACAGTAGCAGGGGAAGCCACTAGTCTAGGTACACATCCAGTACCTAAGGTTAAATGTTTTGAATGCAACCAGTGGGGCCATGTAATGTATAGATGTCCATGGGGTCAAAGTGGGGAACAAAAGGTGAGGGATCCAGTAATTGGGAAAGACAAAATGTGAATAGTAGGTTGTCTTAAGACAACAGGGGTACCAAAAATCTATCATGCAGAGACAACAGGGGTACCAAACTACTATCCTGCAGATGTCCTGATAGGGAAGGATTTTGATGAGGCAGTAGCATGTGTTTATGCAGTTGCACTCAGTCAGGATTGAAGACAAGCATGTGGGTCTGGTAGCCTGGGGGAGACCCAGTCAGACTGCATACTTGCAGCCAGGACTGGTGAGGTGGTTACTTCAGGGAGAGAGATACCCTGTAGCAGTAAGACTGCAGGTGAGCCACAGCTGCTTGTTGGTACTGATGTTCCCTTGGACAGAGTGACTGCAAAGGTAGAGGTGAGTAGTAGTACCCAGGCTGACAGTGAGGCACCGCTGTCAGAGGATACCAGACTTCCTGTAGAAAGGAAGCTGGGAAGACTTACAAAGAGAGAATTGAGACAGGATCAGCTCTCAGACCCTACATTACAAGGCCTGAGGCAGGTAGCTAGGGAGGCATCTGATTCTCAAGGGAAGGGGGAATCTGTATACTGGGACAAAGGGTTACTGTATAGTGAGTGGACCCCTGATGGAGGGCTAGAAGGTGAGAGAATACAGCAGTTGGTAGTGCCTAGAGCCTACTATCTGGCACTTCTAGCCATAGCCCATGACATTCCCTTTGTAGGTCATATGGGCATAAAACATACAAAGAGATGTATTATGCAGAGCTTTTATTGGCCTAGAATTTCTAGAGATGTAACAGGGTACTGCAGGAATGTGAGCAGTGCTAAAAGGTAGGCAAGGCAGGAGACAAGGTGAAAGCTCCTTTGATGCCTTTGCCTGTAATTAAGGAGCCATGTCAGAGGGTAGCTATGGATATTGTGTGGCCTCTGAATACCCCAAGTTCCACAGGGAAAAAGTAAATCCTAATGGTAGTATATTATGCTACAAGATACCCTGAGGCAGTGGCTTTGTCCTCCATTGAGGCAGAAAAGGTGACAGATGCTTTGTTAGAGATTTTCAGCAGGGTAGGTTTCCCAAATGAAATACTGACTGACAGAGGTGCCAATTTCATGTCAGACCTGCTGGCTTGTTTGTGGAAGTACTGTGGGGCGAAGCACCTAAAGACCACCCCCTACCATCCCCAGACTAATGGTCTTGTTGACAGGTTAAACTCTACTCTCAAGTCCATGCTGTGAGCATTTGCAGACCAGTTTGAGAGGGAGTGGGACAAATATATGTCCCATCTGTTGTTTGCTTACAGAGAGGTTCCCCAGGAATCCACAGGTTTTTCACCCTTTGAGTTGCTGTATGAGCATACGGTGAGGGGAGTTTGAGATGAGTGGGAAGGTGAGTGTGAATCCCTCAAGCAGTCTGTTGTGGCATATGTCCTAAACCTGAGGACAAGGCTCAGGGAACTCATGGGCTTGCTCCAGGAGAACCTGCAGAAGCCCAATAGCAAAAAAAAAAAAGGTCTGATATGACAGGAATGCTCGAGCTAAAGAGTATACTGTATGGCAGCAGGTAATGGTTCTCATTCCTATCAGACACAACAAGCAGAAAGCAGCCTGGGAGGGACCCTACAAGGTGGTAAGGAAGGTCAGTGATGTTAACTACATGGTAGAACTGCTAGGCAGGAGGCAGGGGCACAAATTGTACCATGTTAACATGATAAAAACTTACCATGATAGGGAGGCTCTTGTGCTGAGTATTTGCAGTGGACTGCAGGAGGAGTCTGGGAGAGAGCTGGTGACTGATCTCCTCAGTTAAGCTCAGACTGACCCTTCAGTGGAAGGGGTAGCAATGCCCCAGCAGCTATCTTCTACCTAGGTTTGAGAAATCTAAGCAGTATTAAAGGAGGTTGGGGACATGTTCACTGGGAAACCAGGGTGCACCTACCTGGTGCAGCACCAGGTGGATGCAGTACCCCAAAGGCCTATTAGGCAGGCCTCTTATAGGGTGCCTGAGAGAGTCAAACAGACTCCGAGGGAGGAGATACAGGAAATGTTGGAACTAGGGGTAATTCAAGAGTCCAACAGTCCCTGGGCCTCCCCAGTGGTGCTGGTGCCAAAGAGGAATGGTAGCACCAGGTTTTGTGTGGACTACAGGAAATTAAATAATCTCATAGAGTCAGATGTTTACCGCATGCCTAGGACAGATGAAGCCCTAGAGCAGCTGTATCTTACAACCATTGATCTTACCTAGGGTTACTGGCAGGTTCCCTTGACTCCCAGTGCTAGAGAGAGGTCAGCCTTTGTGACTCCTTTTGGCTTGTATGAGTTCACAAAGATGCCCTTTGGGATGAAAAATGCCCCAGTAACTTTCCAGCGGCTGGTAGATTATATCTTAGAAGGAGCAGGAGGGTTTGCCCTTGATTACCTATCGTCATCTAAAGTCATTCCTTGTAAGATCACCTTCAGCATGTCAGGGAGGTGCTGGGCAGACTACAGGGGGCAGGGTTAACCATTAAGCCCAGCAAATGTTAGGTGGGTATGTCAGAAGTCTCCTACCTGGGACGTGGAGTAGGGAGTAGTAAGAAAGTTCATCCCCAGTTATAGTACCATAGCTGCTCCCCTCACAGACCTGACAAGGAAAAACAGGCCAGATAAGGTAGTGTGGATGCCAGCATGTGAGCAGGCATTTCAGAAGCTTAAAGAAAATTTGGGAGGACCCCCTGTGTTAGCCAATCCAAATTACAGCAAATAATTTGTTGTGCACATGGATGCTTTAAACCATGGGGTGGGGGCTGTACTTAGCCAGATTTCTTCAGAGGGAGAAGAGCACCCCGTGGTCTCTCTCAGTCGTAGGCTCCAACCCAGGGAGGAATGTTATGCAGCTGTAGAAAAGGAATGTCAAGCCATAGTGTGGGCACTGCAGAAATTTCAGCCTTATCTTTATGGAAGGAAATTCACTGCAGTTACAGATCACAATCCCCTAACATGGTTACATCGAGCCAGCCAGCAAAATGCCAAGTTGCTAAGATGGAGCCTAGGGTTGCAGCTCCACAGTGGGATTAGCATTGCCAACACAGATGGGCTCTCAAGACGGGGAATGGGGAAAGGTATACCCAGATAGACTCAACCCTCTCAAGCAACTTTTCTCAAAGGACACTTGAAAAACTAGCTTGAGTTCTCCGGGGGAAGAAATGTAAAAAACTGAAGGGCTGCCAGTCCAGCCAGATATAATTTTATGAATAATTCCATGTCATTGTAAATATTAATAAGATCCACAGGCTTGTGTAACAAATGTAAGAAAACTGTGTTATGTTCTGAGATTCAAAAATGTAACCACAGTGCACCCTGGTGGAAGAAAACTGATGAGTAAAGCATTTTATGACTGTTTGATCTCAAGCTGGGAGACAGGATGTCCAGGCTTGAAAATTCTTTCTATTGTTCTAAGACAGAGATGATTACTAGGTTTTACATATAAAGTGTCTTTTATTGCTGTAGCTTCCTGGCATGTGCAAATCAAAAATAAATGTTAAAATTTTGAGTTCTGTGACCCTGGGAAACTTCAGCAGAGGTGTCAAGAATGATGTAATCTGAAATGACTCAGTAGTAATTGTGTATTATCAATTTAAGGGCTATCTCAGAAAGAAAGAATAGGATTTTGGATTTTGTTCTGAAGCTGAAAACAACTCACCAGTACTTTGCCTTGTCAGTAGAATTTAGAACATAGTTTCTCTTAGAGACAGATAGGAATATAGCCAGATTAGTCTAGCTGTTTCTATATTTATGTAAGTACTTTCCTGTGATCTCTGAACTCTCTATTAGCACTTTGTTGACTTGATTATTGCCTTGTGTTTTTATTATTTATTAAATATTTTTAAACCTTTCAACTGTGGCTGTTTTGTGTAGAGATAATTTAACCTCTTAAAGTACTTGCATGCATTTGGTGATACTGTATAAGCCACTTCAATAGCCTTAGCCCTGGGTTACACTTACTATTTGGATAACAGTAATAGCACACAGTGGAACTGGTCACCCTTTGGGAAGGACCTTATAGTCGCTGATAAGTAGTGGTTGGTGGCAATTATTTCTACCTTATAGTCTGGGCAGGAGGGGGCATAGCTGGAGAACCTGAGCCAGCCTTCCCCAGGAGTGTCTGTGCATTTATATGCAACTCAAATCTCAAAGTGTGTGTGTGTGTGTGTGTGTGTGTGTGTGTGTGTGTGTGTGTGTGTGTGTCAGGGACACAAAGCACTGGTTGGACAGAGAGGGAGCTGGAAGTTTTGGCTTGATCACTCAGCTGAGATCTGAACCCTATAGCTGTGCCAGTGGAGAGTCTTATTAGGGATCTGGAGAGAAAGGGCAAAACCAGCCCCAGACTGACTGTGATTTCTGTGTGCTCTTAAGAGAAATTGTACTTTACTGTGTGTGTGTATTTGTTATCCTCCCAATGTGGACGCCCCTCACTGGTGGTAGTGGTGAGGATTGAGGCTCCTTGATTACTGGGAAAGTGCACGGGCATCACAATCATAAGAACAAGTGTAAAAAAAAGTTTTAAAAGCTAAGCAAATAGACTTTCATGCAATTAGCTTAGCAAAGAATATTGTCATATATGCTGACAGGAGATATACACTGTAAAAATTACTGGCAAATCAAACCTTTAAACACAATAAACACTGTTCTTTAACTGCAGGATAAAAATAATCTGTTTAATTACCTTCTGGAGATGCTAAATATTCATAACAACATATAAGGACACATATTCTATGGTTAACCAAGAACTTATGGCAACTAAAATAGAAGAGGGTAATTCAGTAAACCCTACACAGAGCAATACTCCATGTAGGAATAGTGTTAAGGCTCAAACATGGAACATCGCCACTGAGCAATCCAGGAAACAAAGCTTGGGGTTTGCATGAGCTTCCTGACACCGTGCAGACATGGAGGTGTCTGCGAAATGCAAATCACCTCACCTGCTGGGGAAAACCATGCACATGAGGTAGTTTTGTGATTCAGGAAACATAAAGGCACTAGTGTAGGTGCCATGTACGGTTAAAAAATGTATGCGGTTAGAAACTGTGTACTGGAGGATAAAATTTAAACAGGGGTTGTAACGGCCCAAATAAAAGGATGTAAAATGTCCAGTAGGCATGCAAATTGCCAAAACTAAGGCCAGTGATTTAAAAAAGTAATGAAATATATAAAAAATGCAACTTTTTTTTAATACATATTCCACATTTAAGCAGTGCGCAGTGATGCACAAACATGTTATTTTGCAAAAAATAACTAAATAAATAAATAAAAAGTGTAAAATATGAAATTTAAAGCTATGCAAAGTTATTGCATTATAGTGGCCAGCATGCAGAGTCATACAAAGGCAGGTTATAGTGGCTGCTAAGGACATAGGCCCTGGAGTAGTGCAGTATCCTGGGTATATGCAGTTAGGTGTATGTAAATGAGGCAAGTTTATTGAATAGCAAAATGGGCCACTGTGTCTGCAGGTACTAAATGCATAAGGGCTAGAACTGTGACGACATGTGTAAGCAGATTGGAGCTTAGCAGTGCCTGTTTGTGCTAAGTTAAGCACAGCTAAGTAGGGGTGTATGTCTGAGGCTGCTAAATTGTGCTTAGCCCTGCGGCACATGTTTTAGCTGGTTAAAGAAAAGCTAAGTGTGACCATGTACAGAGGAAGGCCTTTTCTGCTCAGCAATATTTACACTAGCTCCCTGGGTTTGCATGGAGTGCCATGGGGCTTAGCAGTGGAAGAAATTAAAAAAAAGGGGAGAAATAGCCTTACCATGTATAGGCTGTGTACTACATGCATCAGACAGAGTCAGCCCTGAAGCACTGTCCTCTCAACTGCCACTGGCACAAGGTAAGTCACTCTTCTTAACAACAAATGAATGGGATAGTAGACTATGGTACCATATGTATGGTATTGCTGCATGTATGCAAGGGAATGGAGTGGGGTACTGAGATAGCAGCAGACAATGGACAGCTATGTGGGACAACAGGAACTCTTTTCCAAATACTGACTGCCCCACAATATGCAGTAGGCCCCAAGTCAACAAAAAGTCACTGCAGTATGTGAGGGACTTGCAAATAGCAGGGTCATAGGACAGATTCATGGACATCAATGTTGGAGTCCCATACATAACTCTAAACCTCTTACAGCAAGAGATCTGTACAAAGCCATAAAGAAATGTGGGGCAAAGGCTCAAAAACAGGGAGAAGTGTTAAATATTGCTCTTACAAACGTAGAAAGTTGATAGGATAACAGGTGTTGCAGTAGCATGAATTCTCTGAAGGATAAGAAGTCTGAAACTCAAATGTCTGTCATTACTTTCTAACTTCAGTCTTCAATGATTTGACAGTAATTTTCTAGACAACCACAAGTTTATGAAAAATTGACCCAAAATGTGTGGGAAACATCTGGACATTTGGCGAAAATCTGTACAGTACAGAGGCATGGTCCCCTACCCCACCACACCTGTGTTCTCATAGAACTGCATGTATGGTAATAGCAGAAGACCACACTTTCCCAGGGCTGTCCAAATCAACTTGCTAACATGTTCTATATCCACAATATGTAGGGGTTAATGTGCTAGGTATGTGTGTGGTTAATAGTGTCAGGAAGTACCCAGAACTGACTGGTGGCTGTTGTGGCGCACTGGGCTAAGTACATTACTGTGGGTGACAGGGTCCATGGTTTGAGAGTGGCTATGCCTGCTATTTTGCATGTCAGCTACAGCAATGGTAGGAATTCTACAGGCTGTCCAGATGTCAATATTTGTTACTGCAAGAAAGCTGGACAATGGAGGGACAGTGGGCCGCAGATATGGACAGTACACAACTCTGAGTAACCTAGATGGTGCCTACTAGAACAGCCAGTTGTGACAAGTCAGTGTAGTGTGAGGATACAAAGGCTGCCACATAACTGTGTCAGTACTCACAACAAGTCAGTGGGCACCATCCATACCCTACGAATGTCAGGGTTTCTCAGAATGTCCACTCGTATATCTGTTCTGTTTGTCATAACATTGCAATTGTCTGCCAAACTATTGGTTAAACAATACAGGTTGATGTAAAAACATTGATGAAAGATGGTTGAGATGCAAACTTCATACCCATAAGAGAATGCAGGCTAATACAAAACCAGTTAACCAACTGTCTACATCTGGAAGACCAATATTAAGTTGCTGTCCCCATGTCTGGCCTTGTGTCTGACTGTGATATATGGCCCTGTCAAGATGTCTGCCTGTAACAGTTAGGCAGGTATGGCCAACATGTAGCCTTAGAAGAACAGTGCAACACAAACTGAGCACCACAGCAGATGTATGGGGCACAATGCTGGCCAACCTGCTAAACAGGTACACTCAGAGGTATGCAGTCCGTAACCCTGTGTGTGATATTATGATGTGTACCCCAGTCACACCAGAACTACGCTATCATAAGAGCAGCAACTGTGGACAAAGCCTGTGGATGGAGCAGAGCAGGACAAAGGGCTACATATAAGGGGAAGGAGGAACCACTGGCCATACAAACGCAGAATGTGCAGACTACAACACCTGATGCAGTAGCATGGGTTCCCTGCAGTGTATGGAGTAAGTAGACAAATGTCTGTCTGTGGTTCCTCACTTTAATCTCTACTGATCTGCCACTGACATACCAGGACATCACAGTGCTGTACAAAATTTACCTCACATATTAGGCAAAATTCTGTTCAGTCCAATACAGTCTGTACCCACCCTAGACACGATTCAGTTAATAAGGATAGCATGCAGCCAGGAGATCCCTCAGCCAGTCTATCAGTGAGGTGCTGGATTGTTTCCAGGGCTCATCACATAATTGGCTGTAGCACACAAACTCCTGGACTGGAGTAAAGGAAGGTCTGGACTGGAGTCCCACTCTTACTATTGATGGTCATACTGGGCATGCTCCTACACTTAGCTTCTGTCAGTCCATGTCTGAACACACATCTGACTACAGAACTGGGAAGTACATATATCCCTTCTGCATACAGACAGCTATGTACAACGTAACTGTCTATCCCCACCCCCATTAGACATTTTTACCCCATCTATTTGTATGTGGTAGATATAAGATTTATCTGGGTCTGATGATTGTGATATACATATGGATATATAGGTAACTTATACAAATATATCATTTACAGAGAGGCAGAGACTGGGGAGAGAGAGAGAGAGAGAGACAGACAGACAGAGAGAGAGAGACAGACAGAAAGAGACCCTGAATGGCATACAGTGATGTCCTGCAACAGCGACACATACACCTATTTGAACCAGTGGCATGTGCAAATACTATGGTGAGGCCCATTGAGTAATAGTAGGGAGGGAGGGGTTGTACTCTCACATCAGTTGCCGTGTGTGTGTGTGTGTGTGTGTGTGTGTGTGTGTGTGTGTGTGTGTGTGTGTGTGTGTGTATGTGTGTGTGTGTCTGTGTGTTTGTACATGTTACACACAGCAGACTGCACACACCCAACAGGCCTATGTCTGTGTAATGGCCACCCATATTCTGGCCCTGTGACTACTGTCCTCCACTACAGTGGCCTCCCTGTCAGCAGCTACTGATGTCATCTACCCCAACAGCACTGCCAGACACTCCCTACATGTATAACTGCCTTGGTGTATCCAATAAGTACAATGCCAACTGAGTGTGTGTGTGTGTGTGTGTGTGTGTGTGTGTGTGTGTGTGTGTGTGTGTGTGTGTGTGTGTGTGTGTGTGTGTGTGGTGGGGGATTGGTTGTACCCTTTTGAGGTCTGTTAAACCCCCATTGCCCTACTTTGCAGGGCCTGTTGAAGTCATCCACCTGAGATACAGCATTGGACACTCTGCAGGCATATAATATCTGTGGCGCATGCAATAAATATGTAGCCCAATGGTACCTTAACCTAGACTGGTAGAGTTTCTAATCTCAAGACTGCTAAGTGTGTGTGTGTGTGTGTGTGTGTGTGTGTGTGTGTGTGTGTGTGTGTGTGTGTGTGTGTGTGTGTGTGTGTAAAGCATATCTTGTGTGGGTTGATTATACCATTTTGAGGCCTGTTCTGCCCAGCTGAGTCCTCCCATTGCAGTAATTGACAGGGCCTGTTGATGTCATCAACTTTAGATGCACAGTCTCACACTCTGCAGGCCATACCTCTCAACTGTATGCAGTTTTGCAAAATGTCCAGATGATTCCCTCATATATTTTGTCTGTGTGTCATAAAAGTATGGTTTCCTGACCAATCATTGGCAAACCATTAAGAGCTGAAGTCAGGCAATAATGACAGACATCTGAGTGTCAGACTTCATACCCTTCACGAAAGTAATGGTAATATGAAACTGTCCACTCTATCAGTTATCTATGTTTGTAAGAGCAATATGTAAAAACTGTCCCTACTTTTGGGCCTGTACCCCGCCATTATTGAAGGCTTTGTCCACATGTATTGTTATAACAGGTTGAGAGATATGCCCCAGGCATATAAGCTCTGTGGCATTTGCAATATGGGCATAGCACTATGCTACATACAACTAGATAGGTAGGGGTGTAATCTCAATACTGATGACTGTGTGAAGGCATGTGTCTCTGTATGTATATCCTCTGGAGCAGTGTGGCTATCTTGCCATGTCTATACCATTTTGTGTCCCTGTGCCACCCTCTTAACCCCACCATTACCAACTCATTCATGGCTTACAGATGTCATGCACCTTAGATGCAGAGTTACACATTTAAAACACAATACCACTGTGACGTACGCAATATGTCTGACGGGCTATACTGTACATAACTAGATAGATTGGTGTTGTACGTCTGAAAATGGCAACTCTCTCTGCATGACTGTTGTAATGCATGTCCCCCTGAAGCAGTGTGTGTGTAACATGGTTATACCATTTCAAGTGCCTGCTAACCAACCAGTAGCAATCCTTACAGCACCTGCAGATGTCAACCACCTGAATAGTAGTTGCAGACACTGCAAAACAGTATAAGCTCTGTGGTTCATGTGTTATGTATATTGCACTATCTTATGTATAGCCAGGTAGGGGATCTACTATCAACAAGGGCGGTTCATGTGTGTGTGTGTGTGTGTGTGTGTGTGTGTGTGTGTGTGTGTGTGTGTGTGTGTGTGTGTGTGTGTGTGTGTGTACATATGAATATCCCCTTGCAGCAGTGTGCCTGTGTTATAACCACAAACATACCTCTCCACCCCTTACAGAAAGTCATCTGGAGAAAGCCATACAGAAAAGTGTGACAAAGGCCACATATTAGGGTCAATCATTAAATATTGCTCTGAAAAACATACACACTAGATAGCATAACAGGTTGTGTATTTGCATACATTTTCTAAAGGGTATGAAGTTCAACAGGAAAATATCTGTCATTATTGTGTAACATCAGTCTTTAATGATTTCATACTACTTTGACATAAAACCACAATGTTATGCCAAAAGGATCAAAAATATTGGGCAAACATCAGGGCATTCTGAAGACATCTGTAGAGGTGGGAGTTATGGCCACCACCTGTCCCACCCTGCAGGTTGCAGTTCATATTTAGCCAGGTGTGACCTGTGACAATGACAAAAACAATACAGAGGTCTCCAGAGTGCAGGACAACAAACATCTTCTAAAGTTGACTGCTACCTGCATAAAGCAGTTATTTCACATCAGAAGCACCTTACTGGTATGGGAAATAGCATAACATATGGTGATGTGACACAAAGAAGCAGTCATATTGGTAAACTTAGGGAAGTTCTGTCTGGTACACTTGCCATGGGTTATGGCATGTCCTGCCAAGTGTCACAATAGTAAAAGATGTGTCCCGCATTCCACATTCGATAAGGTGACAACCTTACCCTGTGTTGCCTATATATGTGCAATATGTAGACATGTGTATGCCCTGTGAGTAGCTTCCGCCCACAGTGACCCACATGAATGAAGGCATGAATGCTAACTGCCACCTCCCACATATGTAGATACTGCCTAAAGCTGTGGCAACTGTGAGTAGTGTATTGTCTGTCATTGACCCACAAACTGATGTTAACACACTGTAATGGGGTCATACAGCTGGTATGGAATGGTGCCCAGGTCCTGGCCTCCAACTGAATGCAGAAAACAGTACCATCTTACCATATGGTGAGGACATGGACCCATTATTTCCCACATCAATGGCAACCCCATAAATGCACAAACTACTTTGACAGACCTGTTGCAATCACCCATCAAGTAGTGGCAGTGGTCAGAAAAGGCTTGGATGTGGTTCACCACATAGGTAAAAGGACTGCATCCAGACAAAATGTGGGCATTACCTCTGTATAGTCCTCAGTCAGTACAATACATTAGCAGCATGGCTGGTCTGGTATGTACCTATGCAGACATCTGCACCAAATGGAAAGGCTATGTTAACACCTACAAGGGTTATCCATGGCCTTCAACACCTGTTCCATGTATACAGCCTTGAATCAGTACTGCTCCACTCGGTATTGGACAAGTTGTCGACAGGTGGGCTGTGACATGCGTAGATGGCAATGTTGTGCTCAGCCCTTCAACAGCTGCCCCATATATGTCAGTATAACTCTGTGTGCATTACCAGCATGACAGGCTTGAATCACATATGACACAGCAAAAAAAAAAAAAAAAAAAAAAAAACAGCTGGAGAGACAGGTTTGTCTCCCACAGACAGCCCTGTCTCAGGAAAGCACTCCCCAAATATGTCAGAGTACCATGCAGACCCTCATCAACTGCATCAAGGTTGAGTGGATGTAAAAAAAAAAAAAACATGTGTCCCAGGGGTCCAAAGTGTGTCAAGCAATGGCAGGGGCAACAGGTGTTGATAGATGCTTCTGTTGGGGATAGAGTAGTGGATAGGCTTGTAAGGGACCCAGGGGCAGTACTGTAGTAACCTCCTCTGTACATATGAACCTGTGATCCTACGGAACTCCCAGGTGACATGTATCAAGACTAGCATGCTGTGTCAAGGGATATGCATGCAAGGTATGCTGTCTGCCTCCATTGTCCCTCACACACTGTTCCACACATATGCACCTAGGTAAACATGGACATATACAGCTGTACCTTGGCGATGAAAAGATCTCTGTGTTGCCACTCCACTATCCTCAGCTCCCATAATGGCAGCAGCTTACCATGACTTAGACACACAGACACCTGGAACGGAAACAGAATAAAGTCTGTGAGACAACAGTCAGTCAGTAGTACTAACAGCAATAAAGCATCATGGCACAAAGGTACATACACTTTGATGTGTACACATGACAATTGCCAGCAGACAGCACCTTACAGGCCCTAACACTACTACACTACAAACTGCCATTACCTGTACTATATTCACCCTGTGCATCAGACACACATTAGCATGTCCCTGCAGCGATAGCATGGATAACAGGGATTTGGCACAGGTAACATCACATGTACAGGCTGTGGTGTGGGGTTGGCAAATATTTAGGCAGTGTCATACAGTTGACATCATGTGTGTGTGTGTGTGTGTGTGTGTCTGGAGGGGTGCTGGTCAGCTGGGCCATGGAGAGGAGCTGTGTGCATCTGTCAGTGACCTGCGTGTGACAGTGATATGTGAGTGTGTGCATGCACACAGTCAAGCCATGTGCTAGCCCTACACGAGGGTATGTTGGACAGCCATGGACCATACATGGCAGAATGTACAGTTCACAATCTCTGGTCATGAATGTGGGAACTGTTTCTGCCACGAGTGGTACTGACAACACCATGCCCAAGGCCAGAAGTGATACTACTTCCTGACGGTGATTGGTGTCTGCTGGGACTGTGTCCCTCACGGGACCACCCAGGACCACATGCCCATGACCTGCCACATTGTGGTGTGGACAACACCCTCCTGTCAGCAGTGCTGGTGGTACTACCACCACAGAAGTGTGACTGTGCACAGCCATGTGGGCTCTCAGCTGATGTTATTGCTGACCTACATCCATGTGTCCAATGCCCTACTCCCACCACATGTTCAAGCACAGACATTGCATGGTTAAGGGCTGACAATGTCTCACCCCACTGTCTATCCACTACATCAGTGAAATGAAGTAAGGTATCACCAATGCTGTGGAGGTGTCATGCATGCCAGGCAGTGTGGCATCCATGACCCTGAACATCTGTCTGGTGTACCGTTCACAATGTGTCTGTGCCTCGGTGACAGACTGGAATATGCATCAGGTGACACATGCTTTGACACCTCTGACAGTTGCTGGATGGCCAGCAGTCCTCCTTTGAGCACCCCTGTCAATCTGTCTGTGTGAGGCCTTTGCCAGCTCTCTGTCTATGGCTAGTGTCTACAGTCACAGATGTCATAGTCCCAATACTCCCCTGTTCGAAGCCACCACCCTCTGACTGCCCAATATCTGTGGCTCCTGGGGACTGGGTATGTTTGGGCATACTGACCATGTGTGGGGACGTTGGGGGTGGAAGTGGGATATCAACCAATGGGAAATATTCAGGCCCCAACAATCCCACCTTTTCCTCACAATGGCCACCATCATCATTAGAGTCTGATGACACACTGACATCAGGTTGTGCGGGGGACACACTCCAACTCCCATGGTCACATGGCCACATGTGAGGGTAAGACAGCATGACTACATGGATACCTGCACTATAATGTTTGCTGATACACAGATAGACAGACAGACACACACACACACACACACACACACACACACACACACACACACACACACACACACACACACACACACACACACACACGTGAGGTGCCACAAAGGCATTATACACACACCACCTTTTGATTGATGTCATGCACAACACACAGTCAGACCACAACAGACACACTCTGGACAGTCCCTGAACAACATGCAGTGCAGCTACATGCAGTGAATGTTGTTAGTACTATACATCTGTGAGATACCTCACAAGTCGTAGTATGGGATGGACCTTCAACTAACACACAGTGCATCCGTTTACACAATAGTAATGCACCCTTGTATAGCAGACTGGCTACACCTATGCAAAACTACATACTAATATGTTACACCTCCTGCAGATATGCTACTGTGATTTACCACTGTGATGCACTGCAGTGAACCCCACCACAAGTGAACATGCACATATTGCAACATGGATAAGATGCACAGTTGTGTGCATGGCAAACTGGCAGCCCTCAACATGCCTAGGGTATAAGTGAGCCATTACATGACAGTTCCACACTCACCAGCTACAAGTTGATGTTCCCCAGCCACACCAGAGGTACCTATGGATTTGTGGGGGAGAGGTATTGTCAGCACACACACAGATGTGGCATTGGTACAGGATAATATGTGTATTTATCAACATGTACAGTACAAGCTGTGATGCTATAAAAATTGCTGACATTCACAATATGTGTGCACATGTATGCATTACAAATCCCCACCCACAAATACAGATTGACCTCACATATGTTCCGGTATGCAGAGGCTGCCACTATGAATGCTACAGTATTGATGTGATGACCACTGGAGGCGTACCTGGATGCTCCTCAGCTGTGGAATCTGTGCCACCCACCTCCATGACATATGCACTAATGGTTTCCTGTGAGCTGGTGGCTGAACCCAGGTGTGCTGGGAACTCCTCTGTGGCTGACAGTAGTGGTTGTGTAGCAGGCCCTCCCCCTGTGCCAGAATGGTCCCTGTCCACAGCTGCAGCCCTTTGCTGTGCATGTGTATGAGATCAGTAGCATGATGTCAGACCTGTATGTAGCTCCTATCCCTGTGTCCCACATCAGTCACTGTTGCTACCAGGTTTGCCTAGAGTGCAGCGCCTTGTTGCTGGTTGTGGCAAATCCTTGACAACAGCAGCTGGTGATGGAGTCACAGGACAACAAGAATTGCAGTGGTCACAGCTTCTGAGAAGGGTGGGTTTGATGTCTGTACATCCCACCTGACAGACCTGAACAGAGGAATACATCACAGGACTGCATACATTGCTCACCATTATGCACAGACCCTGCACATCCACTTTTGCCAGCATTATCCACTGTTAACCCCCATGTCATAACCCTGCCATCTATGAGCACAGTATGACTGTGGGTATCGGCAACATAGTGGCAAAACAGCATGTGTTGGTCCCCTGATCCTGATGTTTCATGCTACTTGCTGCATGTGCTATGAGGTGTTGCAATGCATGTACCTATTGCACCTATTACTGCTTGTTCATAGCCTGTCTACATGGTCTGCTGTGGTGCTAGTCTCCTACTGTATTAGGAATCATGTGGTCTGTAGGCCCACCCCTCAGGTCTCCCTGGCCTTCCTCCCTCAGATTTTGGACTATATGGCTGACAATGTTTGACAGATTTCCCAGCCAGCGTGGTTGATAAGGCTGCCTCATGTGCACAGATGGATGGCCATCTACACACATCAGCAAGAAACACACTGTGTGAGAAATGCGTGAGAAATGCAATGACAGTAGGAACCTGCAGTCCATGCTCTGTCCCTGTCAAGGCCACATATCTGGACCCAAACAGATTGTTAGCACAATCAGTACACCCCACACATGACCCACACTTACACAACACACACAAACATCTGCAGTGGTCCTCAACATACATATCCACAAACAAAGTGGATCTCAGATGGTGAGCCACACATGAATGCCACAGCTGTACACAGCACATACCACACATGGCCACACACCTGTGTCCCACAGCCATGCAGGCATCAGCCCATGTCAAACAAATTACACATAGGGGACTCCAGTGGAGACACACTGGTGTGCCTCTGACCTGGCTGTGTATGTGGATGGTCACAGTTACTTGTGTGTCATGTGACAGACTTCACCATATTGCATACACAGTGCTGTCTGTCACCAACAGGTACTGTCATGGGTCTGTCACAGTACATGCTGGTGTGCCTGACCTGACACATACGTCCCTGGACTATATGCAGTGAGACATGAGTGAGCACAATGGTTATGTGTCCCTGGTAGGTATGTCCATAGCCTTATGCTGCATTATGCTGTCACCCAGACCGATGCTACAATACAATCAGGGAATGATTGCTATTAACATGTGCACATTTATCCTGTGATACTCCAGGGGTTCCAGTACCTGTTAGTCTGGGATGATATGGTAAACAGACCATGATGCTGTGCAAGAGATGGTCTCCATCTATCTTCATTGGTCTTCATGCATCTGGCACTGGTTCTCACCAGCACCCTAGTGACTTCATTATGAAAAGTGGTGAAGTTATCACTACCAACATACAAGTGTCAGTACAGCACACTTTGAAGGCCATGCTGCTAATTGTTAGAGGTATACACATGCCTTTTCCCTCATTGCAAGCAGTCATAACCCTGGGAACTGCAGACATCTGTGCAATCACACAGACCATGGTTCAAAGCTGCAGAGAGCAGCCCAGCCTAACTGGTCAACCATTCTGTCATAAACTCAGACCTCAGTGTGGCATGCCAGGCAATCACAGACTCCACATTGCTGGGACTGCTGCATGAATGCAACACACACACACACACACACACACACACACACACACACACACACACACACACACACATGCCCTCAACCTGGCGTTTGACATGAACTGTGCATGTTGGCAGCTCAGATGTGTGTCCCACACAATTACCATGAGGTTGAATGGGCACCCTGTCCACATCAGGCAGGGCAGCTATTTACACCTTTGCAGGCATAACCTGAATAACTGGATGGTTAACTGCATATACACCCTTGGGATACCACCTGTGTCCCTGTTGGACTGGGGCATCAGGTGCTGACTTGTATACACATGGAGTAACATGTGGCCTAGGTATATGGCTGCTTAGGGCCCATTGCCTAGTAACCTCATATGGTACCAGGAATACCAGATATGAACTGAGTGCTGTGACAGACTGTGTTGTTATGGGTCCACACCCATCACTGACATTGACTGTTGGGTGCCCCCTATGGGCAATGTTACAGTACCATGTCATCCAGCCTACATCCGACAAATAGGTGAGTGGTAGTAAAAGTGCATGTGGAGATTCCAGCAACAGCTGTGCTACAACATAACAGAACAGTGCATATGTGGTGTAGGGTGTCCTCCTCGTAGGTGTCTGACATCTGCAGTACCCAGATGTTTGTGGAATGTGTACATGTGCTGATAGATGTAGAACCCCTGCCAGACAACTGTGGATTTCCGGACACCGATTGGACAATATGTGATGGTTGTCCCCAAAGTTTGGGGAATGTGTCTGTGACATGCCAGATCCCTGGGAACACAATATAGTACATTAATATCTGGTACAGTATTCATTCCCTTACATTGTATGCTGTCTTTTAGTTTCTCCAAGTCCTTTGGGTTTCTAATACCATGATGGGAATGGACCCGATTCCTAAGTCAAAGTGTGATTAAAGTTCATGAAATTAGTATTGTTTCAATCTTTGATGTCAGCCAGTAGTGCTCTTCACAGCACCCGCAATGTGCCTGTAATGACTCCTTCTGCAGTTCATATGGAGTTACATGTATTGGTAGCATATCTAAATACGATTGTAAATTATTTTTTATAAGACCCGTTGCTCATACTACTATTGGAACTGTCTTGGTATCTTTCTTCCAAATTGCTTTCATTTCTGCCTGCACATCATGATATTTTATGACTTTGTGTCTCTCTCTACACAAGACACTGTGGTCACTGGGTGTAGCAATTTCAATGATCAATGCTACTTTTTTCTTCTTTTCTTGGACAACTATATTTGGTTTTCTAGCATTGAATTGTTGGTAATGGATGATCCCATGTGATGTAGACTTCTTCATTTTCCATGATGCTTTGTGGCTCATGTTTCCAGTGTTTTTTGGCCACTTCAGTACCATAATGTTTGCACAATCCCTAGTGCAACAGTCTTGCCACATTATTATGCCTTTCAGTATACAGTACTTCTGCCATTAGTATGTTGCAACCAGCAACAAGGTGTGCAACTGTTTCCAATTTGGTTTTACATAACCTACATTTGTCTGTTTCTCCCACATGTTCAATGGACTTAATAAACCAACATGTTTGCTGCCCACTGTCTTGAGCTGCCAGTATTAAACTTTCATCTCATGGTTTGAATTTGCCTCTCCTTAACCATTCCTGTGTTTGTTCCTGATCAGCATGAGGTTCTTCCAGAAGTTTTCAATACTTGCAACTATAGTTATGCTTTTTCCACATTTCATGCCTTCTCATCTAATTCTTTACCTTATATTCTTTCTTTTGTTTTTTGGCACATTCAGTTGCTGCCTGATTTTTATCTACTTCTGGTTTGATTTCCATTCCCCCTTGACACAGATAAGCTTCTGCTAGATTAAGCAGAGAAGTCATCTTAGATTTATTCTCCTCATGTTTCAAACCTTTCACTACATTTGGGTCTTGTGAGGTCAGTAGAAATGTGTGGAGTCCCACGATTGCAGATCTGTACATATAATCACTTTCAAGGAGGCCCATCCCTCCTTCAGAACATGGAATATATAATCTTGGTATGCACTGATTTTTATAAATCATTTGATGACCATGAAGCATCCTTCTTGTTTTCCTATATAATCTATCCAACATGTTTTGGGGCCAGTCAATCACTCCAAAACTGTAAGTTAGGACAGGAAGAGCAAATTGGTTTATAACTTGGATTTTGTTCCTACATGTCAGTGCTGTTTTCAGAATTAATTTAGGGGCCGGATTCACAATGGCGTGCATGGAGTCTAAGAGTAGAGTAAGACTCCATGCAGCCATCATGTCTGACGAGCGATCCAGGAACAGCCTGTAGGGGCGTGTAAGAGAGCTCCTAAAACAGCTCTTACATGGACAGGGCTGGGATATGCAAATTGCCTCAATTGCAGGTGAAAGGTATACAAATGAGGTAGATTTGCGATTCTGGAAACCCGAACCTGTCCGAGTAAGAGCAGTGTTATTTGCAGAAATGTACTCAGTTAACAACTGAGTACCGTTCTGCAAATAGCAAAATGGAGCCGTGGCAGCTCCAAATAAAGGTTGCATCCAGTGCAGGAAGCATGCCAATGGCCAAATATACGGCCATGTGAAATGTTTTCTGATACAATATGAAAATAAAAATATGTTTTTTTCACCGATTTCCAATGTTTAAGCGTAGCGCAGCACCATGCAAACGGGCTGCACTCTAAAACCCAGAATACTAAAAATTCAAACCCATAAATGTGGATTTTATTGAAATTGTCAATGTACAATGCAAGGGAATGGCAGGCTGAAGACAACATGGCCACCGAGTAGAGGTTGCCAAGGGGGAAAGATCAGTCTAAGACATGTAACCAAGCATTAGTAGGCAATCCTATGTAAATGAGTGTTAGGATAGTGAATCGCAAATTTACATAGCAAATGAACACAGTCAGTGGAGTGTAGGAGTAGGATATAGGGAGTAACCGAGTAGAATATAGGTGACATCATGAGGGGGGTATGTATGAAAGAAGTGAAGGTCATTGGAGCAGAGTGGCATGTGTCAGCTGTCATTTACACATCATGGAAAGAGGTGTGTCAACAGGTAGGCTAGGGAAAGGCAAGAAATGGAAGGTGTATGCCGTGGATAACACCAACGTTTCTTGCTGAGCTGGTATGCCCGCATGTGCGCACGTGTAAACCCAAGTGAAACAGAGTGCCCTTGTGTAAGGGTGAGTGCGAGCGTTTAAGCCGAAGTAAGCATGTATAAGGCTGTTTAAAGAGTTGTAAGCGCGTTTGCGCTCGTGTGCATGCGTTTTAACCCAAATAAGCAAGTATTATTCCGTGTTAGCATGTGTGAGCATGTGTTAGCTGCTGTGCATGTGTTTGTGCTTGTGTGCACGGTGCTCCCCCCCTGAGGAAACAGAAAGGAAAAAGGAAGCACAACAAATAGTAGGAAGATACCAGGGAGTACTAACAGAGCTAGCAGGTGAAAACAATCAGAATCAGGCAATTACACAGGCAGTACACTAGCCCAGCCCAGCCTAGCACTTAAAACTCTGCAAACAACAGTCCATTATGTTTCTCACAACAGACACTGCAGTAAGCTAATAGAAGTGAAAACTGAAAAAGCTTTACTGAGACAAAGAAATGTTAGGGGCTGCCATTGCTGTTATAAGGTGACATATGCAACATGCTGAGGGTGGTGACAATGGAAATGCTGCTGGACAACCCACAGTGAGGAGACGGAGAAGAGTGTACAGGCCCAGGGTAACCTACCAGGGGCTACATGAGCTGGAGATAGTGGAGCGCTATAGAGTGGACAGAGACCTCCTGCAGCAAATTGTTGAGCTGTGCAGGCCACGCCTCACACACAGAACCAACAGAGGGGAACCCATCCCAGTGGAAACCAAGGTATGTGTTGGCCTAAGAATATTAGCAACAGATACCTTCCAGAGACCAGCTGGTGATATGATGGGGATATCACAGGCATCAGCATCCAGGATACTACACCAGTTCCTGGATGCCATGTCAGCACATGTCAGTGATCATGTATATTTCCCCAATTCCTGTGAGGTACTGGCCAGCAATAATCGTCTCTTCCAGCAAATAGCGGAATACCCTGAGGTAGTGGGTGCAATAGACTGCATGCACATATGCATCAAAGCACCAGCCGGCGAGCGGGGTAGGGTCTACTTCAACTGCAAGGGCTTCCCCTCCATCAACTGCCAGGTCATGTGTGATGCCCAGGGCATAATACTGAATGTGTGTGCAGGCTGCCCCGGAAGCTGCCATGATTCCCATATCTGGCATCTGACGCAGTTGTACCAGACATTTGCCAATGGGGACATCCCACATGGTCACCTAGTGGGGGATGCTGGCTATGCACTAGAGCCGTGGCTGATGACACCCATCAGAAATGCACACACACCTGAACAGGAACGCCCTAATGAGGCACACGCACAAACACGTAATGTAATAGAGCATGTGTTTGGGCTGCTCAAGTCATGGTTCCGGTGCCTGGACACATCTGGTGGAGCCTTGCAGTACTCACCAACTACATGTACCCAAATTGTCATGGTATGTGCTATGCTACATAATATGATCCTGCGAAAACAGCTGCAGCAGGACCAGCATAGGCCTGGGCCAAACAGCCCCCCACCATTGCCAAGGCCATCACAGGCAGAGCGTGACTCGGAGGAGGAACAACCTGAGCCTGCCCCAGTAGGCAGAAGGAGGCTTTGGCCTTGGCAAAGAGGCAATGCATAGCACATACACTGGCTCAGTAGGAACTCTGGAAATGATATCTCTCTCCGACTCACACATATAGTAAAAGGGATGCCTAAGTTGACACTACCTGCTTTCAAACATGTACAGGGAGTGTAGTATGTGCATACGACATAGGCAGCCCTGCAGCACCACCTAAGGCATGATTGCCATGTGTTAAGCAATATAAAGCACTGCTAAACAGCATTTACCACCATGTAGTATATGCAAACAAAATCGCACACACAAACTAGCACAACTGTAGTCAATGTTCAGTAATATTGGGCAACGTCCAGCAATGTTGTTGAATATTGAGCAATGTCAGACAAGCCTGGTCTAAGTAGGGCATAGCTGAACAAAAGCCAACATGCTCATATTTGCTTAACTGGCCCTTAAGCAGTCTGGTCTGCTCGGTATGAAAATATAAAGCAGTGATGGGCCTTGAACCTAGGATACTGTACACTATAGCCAAAGTACTGAACCACTAAACCATGACAATATTACAGTAGTTAGCCTGTATGAAGGAATGTTGATAAGTCTATGCAAAGTATTTCATGGAAACCCTGCAGGCACAGCATAATCCTTGTCAAGTTATGACACAAAGGTGAGTCCTGCAGTGAGACCAGAGCCTGACTTCCAACACACACTGTATAAATGTTAATATCGGTCATGTTCGCACACATCAACAAATGTAGTGGACCTCAGATAGCAACATACTGAAAGGTCACACCGGGCATGCTCACACACTTGAATAAATGAGACAAATGTCAGGCAACAAAACACGGAATGGTAGAACTGGGCATGCTCACACACTTAGGCCATGTCTGAGTACAGCAGTGGGCCACGCATATCTGGCAGTTGCATGTGTTAACCCAGGAACCTGTCACTATACAGCAATCCACCCTGTGCACACAGTTATATGACAACAGACACATCTATAATATAGTAGAACCCTGTCATAATCAAATATGTTCTGCAGATACCGAAGTTGTTCATAGAAACTGGTAAAGCAAAGATGATAAAGACCTGCAAACAGTATCAGAAATAAACATTGTGCATCTAGAACATTAGCGTAGGTTCAGAGGTTGATACTAGGCTATCTGCCCTAGGGCATGTACAAGCCTAGCCAGAGTGTGTTTGGCATTCACAACCCTGTCAGATTATTACACTGTGTGTGTGAATAGTAGGTCACACAAGATAGCCCATGTACGCTTAGGCTAGTGCGCCTCTGTCTAGCAGGGACACAGAAGATATCCCAGGGGTAAACATACAATCACCCATACAGTCATTAAGATGTCTCCAGTAGGTGGTCAGTGGGTGGCTCTGCCTATGTGAAAATGGGATTACATTCTGGAGTGAGTGGAGCCTCTAGGATAAGAATCTGTCCCTCCACAATGTCCTATTAACATCTGTGCTGAGGTATACGTCCCTGGAGTGTGTAGCTCCAAGGGAGTCAGATATCCTGAGGTGGAGCATGTCCAGTAATTCTGGGTTGGGTATATCTGTAAACAACAGGCACACATCATATCTGAGTAGGTGGTAAGCGACTGAGTAGAGCTGGAGTTACTGCATCTGAACTGTGCAGGGCATCTGTGTGAGTCCCTAGATCTGCTTGGTGAGGAACTTCCGTGGCCAGTACAGTTGCTGCAGGTGTCAGGTAAGGTACACCCCAAATGTGGCATTGTAACCAAGCATGGATGTGATGAGTATAGGGGCACAATGACCTCACTCGATCTAGATGTGAAACCATATGGGATAAGGCGGCCCACATAAAAGGTGTGTCCAACCACTTTGGCAACGTGAATGTCAAAGGCGACAGTACGAACATGTCATGTCCCCAAACCCCTAACAACTCCTACCATATGTAATGGAGTACTACTTATGTGGTAATGTGTGGGCATGTTGTTATTCCCAAAGGGGATGACTATGCAACTAATGGCATTTAGCTGTAGGCCATGGCTCAGGCACCAGTCATGCATCTCTGTGAGACCCTGTTTGAGTATGCATGTGGCTGCTGGAGAGTTGATCATGGCACCCAGTTTGCAGTCAAGTGCAAACATGTTCAGCCATATTCCCCCTGTGGTAGCCTGTACGTCAGACAAATATATACTGAACAAGAGATGTCCCAGGACCGAGCCGTGTGGCATGCCATGTGTAACTGGTGTATAGTCAGACATAGCACCTGCAATTCTGACCATGTGTGTGCTATCCCTGATCCAGGTATCAATCCATCGTGTGAGATATGTGTCCATATCAACGCTGGTGAGCCTATGCATAATGGCCCAGTGGGTTATTGTGTTGAAGGGTTTTGCAAGGTTCAGGTAGGCTGTGTGGACAGCCTTCCCTGTGTCGATGGACCTGCTAGCCATTTAAAGAATACAAACAGGTTCAAGAGGCAAGATCTGCCCACAACAAAGCTGAAATGTGTAGGACACAGTGTCCATAGGTTCCCGATGTCTATGTGTATGAGTCCCATGACAATACACTCCATAGCTTTGCAGAACAGGCTACTTAGGCTTATAGGGCAATATTGTTTGTAGTCTGTTGTGGCACCAACTCTGTGGAGTGGGACCACTGTCGCTGTACGCCATTCCTTGGGTACATATCCTGTGGTAACTCCGATATTGAACAGTGATGTAATGTGAGGGTTACGTCTGTCATGATGCTCGTGTAAGATGCAGGCTGGGACACCATCTGGTCACATTGATACTGTGATGTACGCTTTGGGGAGGGCAGCACTCACCTGCTACTGTGTGATGTCAGGGAGGTTATACTCTGTTGGGATGGATAGTTGCTCCTTAGGGGGGATGGGTGGGAGGCATCTGCACTGAACCTGTTTGCCAGGATGTTGGCAATGCCAGTGTGTTCAGGGTAGGTTTAGTCAGTATGAGTAACTCACAGCATATCAGTGAGTGTCCACCCAGGTTCCTGACATAACTGAAGAAGGCTGTGTGATAGTCCTACGTGTCTGTTGCAATTGTCCGGTAGAAGCGGCCCTTAGAAAAGTTCATGAGTGATCGTAGCTGTCTGCTAGCACAGATCACAGATGCCTTCCCAGTCTGGGATTATGCTCTATCATGTAGTACCTTCCTCCTGATGTTGTACAGCTTATTAATGGCTGGGGTCTACCAGACATGTCCCCTGCCATTGGAGTAGTGAGTCCTGTTGTTATTTGGGATAGCACAATCCATGCAGTCCAGTAGGTGTCCATAGAATGTGTATGTAAAGGATGCAGCAGTGTGAGCCATATTTGCCACTGTCTCAGGGTCTCTGAAGGATACCACCTTGCTGCGGTGAAGTGAGACATTGGCTCATGAGAAGTTCACCAAGATTACCCAGGATGGGTGTGTAGAGGGCATATGTATGTCTAGTGAGATACATGTATGTTCTGACCTTACCAATGAGGGGTATATCAGTCATGTGGAATATAGAGTCCCCATGTTGGTGATGATCAGGTCCAATATGTATTCCCCCTTGTGGCTGTGCTGACTGGTTGTGTCATAGCATATGAGTCTACAAATTGTAGCGACTGTTGGGTGAGGGTGTCGGGGCTTGAGTGGTATCCCCAGTCAATATTTGTGTATATGAAGTCACACAATATAATGGTGTTTGTGGAGACCTTCATATTCTTCATAGTTCCCATGAAAGCCGAGTGTGGTTCCTGAGTTTGGGAGTGTGTTCTGTAGCAGGCAACAAACTGAAAGGCAGTATTGCACAATGGTGGTTGTATATGTATGGTATGTGATGCTTTGTGCAGTGCTACTAACCCGGAGATGTGTGTATCTGTGATGTATATGGATACTCCCCCTAGTTGTGTTGTCTGTTCCAAGGCTTGTTGTCATGGTATGAAACATAACCTGGTAGTGCTGGTGTGCATAAGCGAGCCTGAACCAGGCGTCTGTCAGTGCACAGATATTGCTATCCTCCATACTGAGGAGAGTCCTGAGTGGCTGCAATATGAGGTTAACACAACTGTTGTTGAGCAGCATTACCCTTAGTTACATTTAACCTGTAATGTCTATGGAGGTGGGTTTGTCTTCTGAGTCCTGCTTAAAAAAGGCACTATGGTGGTAGCAAGAGCCTTAGCCAGCATTCCAAAGTCCAAGGGTGACAGGTACAAGCTGTCCATAGTGAAGCTATGTGGCATGTTGAGCATGTCACCATAGGCTGACCGACACTGTATCCCCTATTAATTAAAACAAATGTGTTAGGCAACTGTTAAATGTGATATTTGTGTCCGTATACTGTGACATCATAATTGGTGGGTGTAAGATGCTAGACAAGGTCAGGGTCATACTGGCCTGGGCTACATGATCAGAGTGTTCCTCCATGTATCATGTCATGTGGTCCAGGGAGTAATGTCTGAGGTTGTACACACCAGCATGGACAATGATGGTGCCAGTCCTGTACTTGCTTTGGAGTGACCTGACTGCCTGTGTTATGCGGCAGATCCTGGCACCCAACAGACTGCCCAAAGTGACTATTCCCTTGTTAGGGCTGGTGACTGGTACATCAGTGTGTCTGACAATAAGTGTCACCTATTACAACTGTATTAGGTGTGTTGTTTAGCCTGAAGGGCAGTGACTGTGTGGTACACTGACATTGTGAACTATGTGATATGTGGATATTGTAGTGGGGTAGCAGGTGTGTGTGTGTCTGCTTTGGAGGTCTCTGCTGCTTAGGTAGAGTACATTTACAGCATCCGAGTATGTCTCTGTGTGATAATGTGGATTGAGTGCTGTTGCTAAAGGATATGTGAGACTGATATGTGGTGTGTGTGGTTACCTTCACCACCTGATAGACTGTGCCAGTCATGGGTCGAGAGAGTTCAGCACCCTGTATGTCTATATAGATGCATCTCACACATATATCTGAGTTTGTCGGGAGGAGGAGAGGGTTGTCTGTGTACATGAGGCAGATGTGACATTGTGTCAATATCACAATATCCACCAGCTGGACTGGAGAGTACACACGAAACCGACCCCTGGACATGCCAGGATATTATCATGACATACTCTGTAGCCTGATCACAAAGGATCAGTAGGGTGTTAAGCATGTAAAAGAGTATAACAGGGATTAGTGCTCATGTTCGTTGGTGTTTTGTAAAGAGTAGCTGAGAAGGAGTCCAGACTGAATCATGACACCTCCGTCAGCTATGTCATAAATAGCAATGTACACCCATATATGCCCTGAGTTAGGGCCAACTGTACCTGAGTGACAATGCCGACATCATGACAGACAGGCCCATATGTACATACCCACCTCCCACTGACAATAGTCCATATCATCATACCAGGAGATATCACATGTAAAATGGATGAGCAGCTACCCCCACTGCCAAAAGCATGTCAGCAAGTGGAATACATTGATTCCCAATATGTGTCATGCACAAACTACAGAACAAACAGATCATGCACCTGAACAGTCAGCTGAGCATCACCCCCTACACAGGATGTGGAACCGTTGAATGTGTCACAGCTACATATGGCACACCCCACAAGTGTTGGTGTACAACACACCATGGGAAGTCAAGTCCAGTATGCCTATGAAGTCTGATCTGCAAGGTCATGGAGTCCATCATGGTTGCAGTCATAAACAGAGCTATTGGAAGCTGACATACACACAACCCTACCAACTGTGGTATGTTCATGTGCGGATCATGGTTCCCAAACATGCTAGACTGTTTGCAAGGCAGCCACCCAGGACATACATCAATGAACACATCTACACATGTGTCACATAGACTTTGAATAGCCCTTTATCAACATCACAGACACATGTAGTATCCACAAAACCAACAAGCTGTGCATAAATATGTGTTGACATATGATGGAATGCCAATGTGTCCACAGATAGATCACACAAGGTCAGGATTCTGAGGTCTTGTTCAGCTGTTGACAACTGCTGACCCACATGGACCATTCCTGGAATGGCAGAAAACAAAGTGTACACACATCACCATGTCCAGTCTGATGATGTCACCATCCTATAAATACAGCAGGAGAAGGGAAAACAGCCAATAAAGCAAATAGTGTGCTGTGTTGATACGTCTCTCTCTCTAGTATCATAACATAGTTAGGTAGGGGTTTGAATCCTGCAAACACTGGGTGTGTGTTTGTGGGGGGGGTGTATGTATGCAGTTTCCTTTGAGAGGTGTCCCCTTTTTGGAGACTGGGAAAACTCACTAAAAGATGTACATTCCTCTTTGGAAAGTCTGATGATGTCACCATCCTACAAATACAGCAGGAGAAGGGATACCAGCCAAGTTAGTGTGTGTGCGTGTGTGGGGGGGGGGGGGTATGTGTGCAATTGTCTTTGAAAGGAGTGCCCTTTTTGGAGACTGGGAAAACTCACTAAAAGAGGTACATTCCTCTTTGGAAAGTCGGATGATGTCACCATCCTACAAATACAGCAGGCGAAAGAATACCAGCCAGTAAAGCAAATATCACGTTGTGTTAATGCATCTCCTTATAGTATCATAGCATAGTTAGATAGGGGGTTGAGTTCTGCAAACAGTGTGTGTGTGTGTGGGAGGTGTGTATGTGTGCAGTTTCCTTTGAGAGGTGTCCCCTTTTTGGAGACTGGGAAAACTCACTAAAAGAGGTACATTCATCTTTGGAAAGGCTGATGATGTTACCATCCTACAAATACAGCAGGAGAAAAGGTGCAAGCTAGTGAAGCAAATAGTGCACCGTGTTAATGTGTCTCCCTGTGGTATCATAGCATAGTTAGGTAGGGGGTTGAATCCTGCAAACAGTGAGTGCGTGTATGTGTGCAGTCTCCTTTGAGAGGTGTCCCCTTTTTGGAGACTGGGAAAACTCACTAAAAGAGGTACATTCCTCTTTGGAAAGTCTGATGATGTCACCATCCTACAAATACAGCAGGAGAAGGGATACCAGCCAGTAAAGCAGATAGTGTGCTGTGTTAATGCGTCTCCCTGTTAGTATCATAACATAGTTAGGTAGGGGGTTGAATCCTGCAAACAGTGTGTGTGTGTGTGTGTGTGTGTGTGTGTGTGTGTGTGGTTGGGGTGTGTGTATGTGTGCAATTGTCTTTAAAAGGAGTGCCTTTTTGGAGACTGGGAAAACACACTGAAAGAGGTACATTCCTCTTTGGAAAGACTAATGATGTCACCATCCTACAAATACAGCCAGAGAAGGAAAACCACCCACTAAAGCAGATAGCGTGCCATGTTAATGGATTGCTCTTTAGTGTCATAACCTATCAAGGTAGGGGTTTAAATCCTGAAAACAGTGAGTGTGTGTGTATGTGTGCAATTGTCTTTGAAAGGAGTGCCCTTTTCGGAGACTGGGAAAACACACTAAAAGAGGTACATTCCTCTTTGGAAAGACTGATGATGTCACCATCCTACAAATACAGCCGGAGAAGGGGAACCACCCAATAAAGCAGATAGCGCGCCATGTTAATGCATTGCTCTTTAGTATCATAACATAGCTAGATAGGGGTTTGAATCCTGCAAGCAGTGTATGTGTGCAATTGTCTTTAAAAGGAGTGCCTTTTTGGAGACTGGGAAAACACACTAAAAGAGGTACATTACTCTTTGGAAAGACTGATGATGTCACCATCCTACAAATACAGCTGGAGAAGGGAAACCACTTAGTAAAGCAGATAGTGTGCCGTGTTAATGCATTGCTCTCTAGTATCATAGCATAGCTAGGTAAGGGTTTGAATCCTGCAAATGCTGACTCTGTGTGTGTCACTGTTGATCAATGCAGTGTGGGCTTTGCTTTTACTATGGTATGACATAGTATGATTACAACAGTAAGTGCATTGCACACATCAGGTATCTGCGTGGCAAATATATATGTGTACATGTCCCCTCAATCAGTACATAGGTGTGAAACCTGCATACTACATGTATACATTTGTTTCCATTGACAGGTTGTGCCGCTGCTTCTCAGATCATAGGTCACATATGTATGTATGTGACAAGGCCATCCACTGTCATGCTCTGTGGTCAAGGTCATCTGTGGCACACACACCCATGACAGTTACTTAAGAGTAGTGTGAGTGAGGGTATATGCCTGGGGTATATGACAGACATGGTCATACACAACAAAGACTGACAAGAATGGACAGTCTTTATAGGTGTACGACTGCCTTGTGGATATGCAGTCAGGCCTCTAATGTCTTATGTGATACACCTTGGGACTCTACAATACCTATGGATATATGGATATGTGGATACCAAGGGACACATGACATAACATGAGGCTGTATGTACACATTGGTACCCATCATAGATGTTGAGGGTTACCACCTGTGTGGTACTGACGGGATAGTATGTATAGTACATGAGGATGACTATGCCATAGTTGGCTTACTGCTATACAGCATGTATCAGACAACAGGTATCTGTCTGTATGATACCCTTGTGTAGGATATGCGTTCCATCCAGGGAATGCATTGTAGGCCAATCCATGCATTTCCAGATTTGGATGGACATATTCCTAGTGTGTCTGCATGTACCTAAGGGGGCTATATGCCAAACAGGTGTGGTCACAGGAATGGGTGGTGGTTATTACCACTGGTTAGTGTTATAGTGTAGCACCGGAAGGATCCAATTGTTACTGGGTTCCCTACTACTGTGTGTCATTTGTCAGGACATCATCCAATGATTGCTTATAGTCATGCTGTTGAGGTTGTGTATACTACCAGAGCACAAATCATTGACAGATATTAATGGTATCACCCACAGCATAGTGTTAACCCATGTCATACACATGTCTACCCATGTTAGTACATAACTGTAGTAGAATGCATACTGGCCATTGAAAGATACTATGAGATGTTAACAATGTGTACGACAGGGTATGCCACACGTCCCATGTGTCCACTATGCACATACATGCAGACAGTGCACACCCATCATGTTCACAGATGTACACTTGCTACTCTGTACTGCACACATCACACATGTACTGTACACTCACTAACACATGCTGGCAATGCATTACACTTCAGCCAAGTGGCACATGGGTGGACAATACATACTCAGATCTAACAGTGGTGTAAACAATGCTACACTGACAATCAGAGCTTTGATGCATAATGTCCGCTCAGATATTCCTACAAGGATGTCGTTACACTTCCTTGTTCACAACTTGCTATTATTGCTACACTGCTATAGTGTCACCCTGTGCATCAGCACCATGTTAGCCTGTCTCTCCATCAATGATGCAGATGACATGAGGTGACACAGGTATCATCATAGGCACAGGGCATTATGTTGTTTGCCAGAGCCTGACATTGACCCATCCAATCGACATGTCTGTGTGTGTGTGTGTGTGTGTGTGTGTGTGTGTGTGTGTGTGTGTGTGAGAGAGGGACAACAGTACAGCATGGGCCAATGTTGATGTAATGTGTGTGTGTATGTGTGAGCCCTAGTTGTTTGGTTAATGTGTGTGTGTGTGTCTGCATGCGCACAGCTCCACCATGTGGCTGCCATATACGGTAGTTTGTGGGACAGCCAGAGACTGTACCTGCTAGGCTGTACAGATCACTGCTTCCAGCCACGGACACAGTACCTGTGCCTGGCAGGGGTGCTACGGACAGTATCGGGTACCATCCCTGACTGGGTACTGTCATCAGAAGCAGAGGTATGACGACTGGACCCATGTCCCTGCTGGGACTGGCCAGAGCCACGTGCACGTGGTCTACTTGGATGGTCAATGGACAGGCCAGCCCTAGCAATGCTGAGGCTGGTACTGCCACTACGGGAGCGGCTGTGAACTGTGGGCCGTCTGCGACCACTGCCAGCTGTTGCTGTTGCTGGCATGCATCCGCGTCACCATCACAACCATCCCGCATGGTCCTGGCTCATGGAAGACATGTTGTGGAGGGCATCTAATGTCTCCCCCCAATGTCTATCAACGACCTCAGTGTAAGTCTGGATGGCACCGGCAAGGTCACTGATGCTGTCATTGATAGCAGTGTAATGTACCCTTTGTGCCCTAAGTCCCTGCCTGGTGTACCGTTCCATACGTGCCTGAGCCTGCATTACAGCCCGGAACATACTGGTCGTCATAAGACCTGTGAGGGCATACCTGCCAGGGCAATACGACCAGTGGTGCTCCCCCGAGAACCCCTGGACCTCTGCCTATGTGGTACCGTTCCAGGTCTACAGCTATGGCTGCTGTGAGGGGATGCAAGTGCCATAGGTACCACACTCTCCTGGTCAGTGCCAACTATATGCTGTCCCTCGCTTATGGCCATTGGTGGTGAGGGATGTATTGACAGTATGAGTGTGTGCATAGATGGGGTTGAATGCTGTGTACTGTCGATTGGCAGTCCAATGACAGGCCCTGTCAAATCTTCCTGTGCCAATATACATGTGTCATCATCACCACTATTCGTGGCAGTGCATTCAGGTTGCCTGCTGCTTTGACCAACCCCTAACTCAGCACTTGTGAGAGGAAGACAGGAAACACACATTACGGTCTGCACATGCACACATGCACACATGAACACATGAACACATGCACACATGCACACATGAACACATGAACACATGAACACATGCACACATGCACACATGAACACATGCACACATGCACACATGAACAATCATACACACCTCACTACAGCACATACCCACACATACCAGCAATCCAACACATACTGTATAGTGGGTGAAGGTGGGTGTCAGTATCACAAGGTAGACAGTCACCACACACGTGTCAGCATGCAGAATATGTGTTGCAGAAGACCATGCAGTGCAAGTGTAGACACCCCTATTAAATGTCAATATACATGGCTTTGATGCACCAATGTAGTTGTTCAGTGATTGGCTGCACCCTGGAACGTAATGTGTACATAGACACAACATTGCTGTGCAGGTATTATCAGCTCTGCAATGGCCTCTGCACATCACTCACAAGTATACATGCCATGGCTGCATGTGTTATCTGTGTGACACATAGATATCCATGTCTGAGTGCAGTGTCTGTGTCCATAGCAGATAATAGTGGGCATGGGTGTAGCACATACATGCTATGTACACACACAGGATGTGGGTGCATGTTGACGTGAAGGAATCCCAATGCTCGACATGGCCAGTGTACAGTGATTATGGTGAGTGTGGGACATATTGCAGATATGTGGGTGCCAGACATGGCATGGCATGCTACATGACTGCAACATTAAACACCACACATACCCAATGTGTGTCAAGTGACCTATACACCCACTAGCATTCCAGGACATATATGTGACACTTTGTGTGGATGGTGACTGCTGTGCATATTGTGTATACTGGCATATGTAAGCACACAGACAACATGCTATGCATATTGTGTATAGGTGCATATGTTTGCACACACACAACACTGAGGTGCAAAGCAATGACTGCTATGAGTAGTACTGTGGTCACTGTAACTGGATGGGGTGTAGTACCCTGTGCCATCATCAACATGCATCTTGTGGTCACTCACAGCTACTAATGTGTGCAAGACCACCGCCTAGCATGCTGTACCTGAACTGCAGTGCCATGGCTACATTCACAATTACACAGCCACCTTGTACATGGGTGTGTGAGGTGCCCAATAGGGAGCATTGCCTAACATGACTGTGTTATGTGTTGCAGAGTGTTGCACAGCCCCATGATAGGCCTCTACCCCTGAGGTACATCATGTGTGTGTGCATGACATGTGGGATACTGAAGTGTGACCTTACAGCAGGTGTGTGGTAATGCCAAATGTAGCATGTTTTCGTGTATTGCGTATGATAAATGTGTTCTGTTGTGTACAGCTGTAGCAACTATGCATATCCAATGTGCAGTACAGTGTTGCCACAATTGTGTCTGCTGCACTGTGCATTGCATGTGATTGAGGCAGATACTGACTTTACTGAGATGATTGATGTCTCACAGCAAACATGCACAGCATGCATTATGCGTAGGTGTGTTACGTGTACATGGCCTACACCTCACCTATGACATGCACATTTCATTACCAATAATAAAGTGTTAACACACTCACCAGCATGTATTGTCTACCCTGCTGTCACACCAGACGGACCTAGAAGAATATGACACAGTTTGTCAGTGGCCACAACTGTGGCATTGCTACTGTGAGTGTGCTAAACAACAGTGGAACAACAGTCAACAGTCACAGGTGTACGGATACTATTCCAAATATTAGTATTGCATACGTTAGGCAGCACAACTGCTAAACACACAGTTCACATCTCACATATGCATATTCTAACAATACAGGTAATGGTAGTCTACAGCTAGGGCGTATTACCTGCACACTCCATGTCATTCTGCTGGGTGGCTCCGGCCTCCATGATGACATGTGTGACACTGTTGCTGCTGTAGGCCAGGAGCCACCATGCTTAGGAGCAGTTCCTCCACTCTGGTGAGGGGGGGATGTATGGCCGCCCCACCACCTGTGGCAAGCTGTTGCCTATGGATATCAGACGCATGCCGCCAGACATGCCTAATTAAATCACTGCAGTGATGACATACCTGCTCATATGTCCGGTTATGCATGCCTATGTCATTTACCCGACTACAAGGTCTTGCCACAGTGCAGTACGGTCATGCTGGTGCTGGCTGTCCCTGGAAAAAAGCAGGTTATAGTGCTGCACCAGGCTGTTCTGTATTTCCTGCTCCTCCACAGCTGAATAGGATGGGTTACATTGATGAGCCATAACCCTGGAAGACAATTAAATGATATGTGTGACCATGTCATGTGGCACACTAAACATTATGAAGTACAGATATCACTTAACTGCCATATATAGCATCTATCTGTCTATCAGGGGATACACACATTCAATACCACATAGTGCTCAGCCCGCAACTGGCTGACAGTGCCTGCAACACTCCATATAACACACCAGTATACACCAGTAGTCAGCACACTGTTTGGGATACAATGCACAACCTCACCCCGGGGGTATATATCAAGCTAATGCATGAAGAAATATGTCATCCAATGCAATGAATGTCATGTACATTTACAGTATTACCAGTAAACCACCCTAGTCTTTGATGCCATACCCCTACCTAACATATGTGCACGGTTGTTAATATAGCTGGCATACTGCTGTAACAGAGTATACATGTTGCTAGGTACACACACATACCCTGTAACACACATGTCATTGCGGGCATGGTACAGGCATCATTAAACACACATCAGACATACAAACAACACACAGATGTATGCCGACACAGATGAGCATTACCTGTGTACCTTATAGTACTGTGTGCCCCTACTTACAGATACCTATGCCTGTGGTATGTAATCTGTGCAGACTACAGGAAGTACACAAGACAGTGTTACCAGGGACTGTGAACATACACCATACTGTGCTGTTTAGGCCTACAGCTTCAGATAGTACAACAGTTCATATGTGAGCTGGAGTCACCAGCAGTACCACGTACTGAGCATACATGTATTGCTTCAGCATACATTGGGACACCACAGTCGTACACAAGGAACTATGTCACAACATATGCCATCCTACTATGTCTGCATCCCAATAACTGACACATCTTTCACCGGCCTCGCACCTAGGACACAAACTACCATGACAGACACAACCTCACACTAAGCTATCACACCTTTACAAACCTTGCACACAATCATTGTCACACTCATTCTGCCTCACACAGCAGGTATTGCACTGAGTACATGTGTGTGTGCATTGTGTCATAGGTAGGTAATACGCTATTGGCCCTAGGGCCTAGAGCAGCCTAGCTATATGCTACCCTGGCCTTTGACACACATGTAATGTGATTTCACTTGCTCCTGTCAACCAGATACGCAGAGGTGACTCCCAGGGCATATTACCTATCTCCAAAACAATCATCAGGGGTATGTATGACATCTGCTAATGAGGAGCCTTGTTTATTCATGCTGGGTGGTTTAGTCCAGAGTATGGCATATTTGTGGATAGGAACCTGTGCCTCCAGCATGTGCTGTTTAGTGAGGTGACAAGGATTAGGGCCCTAGGTCATGTAGCCCAGAGGGATTGTGAGGTGTTGTCATGGTGGTTGGCTGACTGCTGTGGGTGTGACATATCTCTGTATGTCTGGCAGTGGTAACCTCTGGGTGGGCGGTATGCAACACACTCTAGCTGTGGTTTGTGAGTCAGTCTGCATAGAGCATGTGTTTGAGGGCAGTATTACTCTTTTTTAGGTATGTCTGTGGCCTTTCCACTTGCTGTAGTTGTCATGTGAGGTACATACCACATGGAGCATTGTGATGAGTAGAGTGGAACACCGACCTATATTTCCCTAGATGACACACCTTTTGTGATGACACGTACCACGTAGACAGATTACATTACTACTGTTGTCACTGTGATTGTCAAAGGGGAGCCTACTGTCAACCTGTGTCCCATGTAACCTTCTGACACCATCAGTGTTAGGAGGCTACCACATATGTGGCAGTTACTGCGTAAGGTGTTTTGGAATGGGGTATGGCACTGCAGTATCAACACTGGTGTTCAGTCCATGCCTTGGACACTAGGCACCTGTTGCAGTACATATGACCCCGTGTCTCCCTCACTCTCTCTCTCATATATCTATATATATATATATATATATATATATATATATATATACATATATATATATATATACATACATACATATATACATATCTATCCGTATCTATCCATATCCATACATATCTATCCGTATCTATCCATATCCATACATATCTATATATATCTATATATATATATATCTATATACATCTACATATATCCATATAAAAATATATATATATATATATATATATATATATATATATATATATATGTCCATATATATCGATATATATCTATATTTATCCATATATATATATCCATATATATCTGCATATATCCATATATATATCTATATATCTATACACACATATATATGTATATATACATGTATATATACACATACATGTAAACATCCATTGCTGTACATATAGCTGCACATATAGGCACATATACTGCCCACCTTTCATGATGGGGATGTCAATTATGCAACAGTTGTGAGACATACGGTTATGTAATACTATTGCACAATGTTGGGCAGAATGCATTCTGCTGTCCTCGGGCCGTATAGCTGCTGCAGGCCTCACTGCCTGTAGCTCAGTCCCACAGCATTTAACACCACATGACATATACTGGCACTGCTTGCTTTCTGCAATGCCACACACTACAACCTACATACATATGTGCACATAGCAGCCTCCAACAACATACTTATGTCCAGCCTTCACTAACAGTTGCAGTATGTCCCTTGCCCTATGAAAATGTGCATGTACATATAGATACAGACTGCTGCCACATATGGATGATTCACAGTATGTAGAGTACCCTTCAGACACATCTTTCGGATGTCACCAAATACATATCTGTTACATACCTTACCTTTGTATTCCTCACCTCCATCTATTGTAGGTGTTGTTTTTTATTTTTTATTTATTTATTTATTTTTTTAATTTGTTTTGGTTTTGTTTCCTCTGTGTGTTGCTGTTTGTTTTCAGCGTCTGTCTCCTTCTGCCTGTTTGTGTCTGTCTCTCTCGCTCGTGCTCTCTCTCTCTCTCTCCCAGTTATGGCAATGATATTATTGCATGTGTGGACAGCAGATACAGGCTGCTTTTCTAGGTATCTGCACATGTGCATGTGATGGCCTCTGCACCAATTGGTGCCCACCATTTAGTAATTGCATGCATCCTGCTGTGTGGTAATTGCAGTTCTCACTGTGATTTCAGGACACTGCTATAAAATGATAGGTTAGGTAGGTGTAGCCCTTTCAGTTTTGCAAAGTGGGGACCATGCTTGTTTGCTGTGGACACTGTTGTCTCTGTCAGAAGGTTGGTATATGTCTCATATCTGAAGCTGGGTTGTAGCCAGTGAAATGCATGTTGTACTGAAACCTGACTGTTGCTTCTTCCAGTACACTCTTCTCAGTGTGTAGGTTTACTCACACCTCCTAATGCTAACACTGGATACATGGGAGTATGTACTTTCTTTTCGAATTAGAGAATTAACTGGCATACAACAGTAGTTATTGCAATGTATTCCTATGGCTTTCCTATTTTTCCCTTTAAATTCACTCATTGTAATGCATGTTATATTTCTTTCAGCACCAAGTTATTGTATATCTGCTGTGGTGTAGTGGTACTTTATGCAAACTGGTGAGTCCAAGTTCCCGGGTTCGAGACTGATAAGGTTTTTTATTTTGCTGCTGAGCAGTACAAGGGCCTTGTCATACAGAGTGACTAAGGCACTTTTAAGCAGTTGTAAGCGGGTTTGCACATGTTTGCGCGACGCTTAGCGATGCTAATCTAAGCTTAGCTTAGCTTATTTTATATTAGCAATACTAAGCCAAGCTTGGCTTAGCTTATCATATCTTAGCAATGCTAAGCTAAGCGCACACATGCGCACACTGGTGCAAACCCGCTTACTGCTGTTTACAAGTGCTCACTCCTGCTAACCCCTGCACTCATTTTTTTGACAGAAAAGTAAATGGGGAGATAGGAATGTGATGATAAAGGGTGCAAAAAAGAAGGGAAGACAGTAGGGAAACCAGCTTGGGATGTACAGGATGGGTGTGGAGAGGGTCCATAGCTGCCCATTTCTTTACCAGCAACAGCTGTGCATATGCAATACATTAGGAGGGATATTTGAAACCTTCCACCCCTGAGAGAGGGGTGAGGAAAACTAAGTGTGTTGTACTACCAGTTATGAATATCAGGCACATGCACTGTTTGTGAACTGCTACACTGTCATTAGTACGTTACTCACTTCTGAACAGTTTGTGTTTTGTTTGTGTTGACATTAGCACAGTCTGCTCAGGACAACTGGACATATTTCACTACTGTGTATGCCTACCTACACCCTTGGTTGTGCCTGACTACACGGGTATATAGTACCTTTGGGTAGGGGTGCAGAAGTGCAGAGTGCATTATTTATTATCGTGTGATGTTTATCTTACTGAACATGCAGAGTAGCTGTGTACCTGTAAGTCTATGAAGGCTAGTAGTCTGTCTGAGTAGCTCCCACCTGTGGACATATCCAGATGGTAGACAGAGGTCAGCCTAGTATTCTTTGACTGTGCACCACATCAGTCTTTTCAGCACCTGAACAATGGCATTGTCACAGGTGGTTGCTACCAGCACATGGCTACATCCTTTGATATTTCTGTGTTGTACTTCTACATAAGGGCATGCTTGTGGGATTCATTCTACAGCTATTTGCAGAGTGTGTAACAGCAGACAAGCTGATATGCCTGTGTGTTTCTGACTCTTCCAGGCCTCAGATACTCTCACGTATATATTTGAACAGCCTCAGGGAAAGGTACATATAACTGGGATACACCTGTGATATATTTCAGACATTTTGCAGTTCAGACTTTGGAGGATTCAGAGCATATGTATTACTACACCTTTTCTGACATGCAAGCAGTGTCTACTCTCAATTATTGACATTTGTCATTAAATGAGATTCCACACCTTTCTGCCTACTGTTAGTACATTTCACAGGGAGTCAGAGGGGCACAGCTAACATTTGTTTACAAATCAGGGTCATCACTGTAGAGAAGTCACTGTTGGGAGGTCTTGCCTGTGACCTATGCAAATATGCCAGTGTTGATCCTGCTCTGATACTGTGTGGGGTTTGTAAGGTGCTACTGTAACCTTATTCCCTACTAGCATCGCTGATTCTATTTTCACAGTCATGTCATGCAATTCCACAACACCTGCTGGTTAAGGCCCACAGAACAAGATTTGTGTTATGCCATTCCTATTTTCCCTTTACATTCACTCATGGTAATGCATGATATATTGCTTTCAGCACTAAGTTATTGTATATTTGCTGTGGTGTAGTGGTACTTCATGCAGACTGGTGAGTCCAAGGTCCCGAGTTCAAGACTGACAAGGGTATTTTATTTTGCTGCCAAGCAGTACAAGGGCCTTGTCAAACAGAGTGACTAAGGTACTTTTAAAAAGATGTAAGCGGGTTTGCGTGACGCTTAGCAATGCTTAGCTAAGCGCACACAAGCTCACACTCGTGCACCCCCGCTAACTACTGCTTAAAAGTGCTTACTCCCGCTAACCCCCGCACTAATTTCTTTTAAAGAAAAGAAAATGGGGAGATAGGAAAATGGTGAAAAAGGGGGCACAAAGAGGGAAAGACAGTAGGGAAACCAGCTCGGGATGTGCAGGATGGGTGTAGGGAAGGTCCATAGCTGCCCATCTCTTTACCAACAATAGCTGTGCATATGTATGAAATTTGGTGTAAAATCTGAAACCTTCCACCCCTGAGAGAGGGGTGAGGACAACAAAATATGTTGTACTGCTAATTAGAATTATCAGTTTACATGTCCAGCGGACATGTGTGCGAATTGGGCAGCTATGTATGGGGAGTAATTTTTTTGTGGGAACAGATTGTCCTTTTTTTTTTTTTTTTTTTTCAGGTGAGAGTGGAATGTGAGGAAGAGGATGTAGGTATATTTGGGGAGGTAGGTTGGGGATGTAAACAGACAAGACAAACAAGACACATACAGGGGCAGAGTTTGACACATGAGGTGGGTGAACACAATTGTCGGGGAAGGTTGTTTGGAAATTGCAAGCCCATGAGCCCACAGATGGTAACAGTGGAACTGAAATCCCTACCCATGGGCAGTCACCACTGCACCTTCACAGCCCCGAGGGTGGCTGTGCTGGGGGCTGAGTAGGATAGGAAGGCTCACCCGAAAGACGTGCCACTCTCACCTCAAGCTGGAGTAGGGGATCAGCAACTGAACGCTGGATCTCCCTACGCACCACAGCCCGGACCCTTTGAAGGATGACAGTTGGCCCTTCTCCACCCACACTTGCACGGGGGGAATGAGCCCCATCCTCTGCAGTGCTTCCACCTGAAGGTGGCACAGGACCAATGGAGGAGGGGAGCCCGGGCTGGACACCGGAGCTGCTGGTGCCAGGTGCACTCGCCAACTGAGGAGGGACAGGTGGGTCCGCTGGGATCGGTCTTCCCATACGTTCTGTGATTAGGTGTGTTTAATTACAACATAAACAACAGCATTCCAGATTAGTTGTAACAGCATGCAGTAATATTCCCATTAACCCAACACACCAAGGTTTCAACAGTTGAACAGCAAGCATAACACATGCATATATTGAACGACAGTGGATATTCCAACAGCATGCAAGGATGTTTGGTAGCAACAGGCCATCATGAACGTGGTGTTTGAACAGGGCACATGCATCAACATCAATGCAAATATTTATAAAACAATAGGACATATGTCCCAACAAATATTTAAGGTTACACATACCCATTGAGGTGTGGAATTGCATGGTTTATGCACATACGGTAGGGTGTAGAAAAAACCTCAGTTAACATCTTATAATGAGCTTTTAGTCTACACTACACTACATTCCCAGTGACTGCAAGGGTATATCCCCTACCTGTATTATTACACTTGCCACCATACATTAGGTTGTGTCATGGGTTTGGCTAGTTCAATATATGCCTGACCTATATCTGACATACTAACTGTCCAGGATGCAGATGTTACTGCTACATATTTCTTGTTTGCATTTATATTTCTTTATCTACATATCTGGGATGTTTTCACATGACATTTTCACTTCGATTTGTACAGAACCCTGCATTTCTTAACACACACTCACATTTCTGGTGAATAATTACATGCTACATGTGTGCCAGGTTTACTTATTCATGCCAGCCAGTAACTGACTATTGTGGACTGTGTATATGTTTCACAGCTACTAGCACTTCCATCACCCACTTTATATGGGACTGCATACTCTGAGTTGCCAGCACATTTTCAAACAGTACTGTTTGTATAATGCAAGGGTACAACGACATTTCAGACTCTGTGACACAGACACACTCTGGGTTTTAGACCTTTATTAATGACATTGCACACTTTTTCACAGGCTCACTCCTTTATTTGTTTTAATGGTGTTTATGGCAAACATGTTCAAGACATATCTTTTATTAATAGGTTAGAACAATCTTTTTTCAGGCTCACTCACTTATGTTATATGACAGTGCCTGCAGAGATATTATTCCAGACATATGTTACCTTTCTTAATGGGTTACTGCACTCTTTTTCTGTCTCTCTGACATTTTTATCTGGCAGTACATGCAGAGGACTTATTCAGGCAATTCTATGGCTGTTTTATTGGACAACACTTTCTTTCATGCTCTCTCCCATATTTTATATAACAATACATGCAGAATAATCACTAACCTGCCTGGTGGCACAGCCTTAGCAGCCTATCAGCATAGGCTTGCTGATTCATAGCACTGTCACCTGCAGCTGTAAAGTAAATGAAAGGATATTGAGACATACCTATCCGTTATACATACTCCATTATCAATTCTTACATACTGCATTCCATGGCTACATACTCAGTTGTGGGGCATTCTGCATCCCACGGGCCTCCTGTATCCACTGGTTCAGGCGGTCCTGCTTTCATCTCTTCAGGTCTGCATGGTGGTGACGGACCTGTTCACCAGTCCAAGGAACACCTGTGGCACTGGTGAGGTCACGAGCTAACCGGTTCCAAGCCTCTGCCTTGTACTCTGTCCCTTGGAACTGGCCCTGCAGGAGTCTTAACTCGTGACAGTGGACAAGGAGCCAAACCATGTATTTGGACTCCTTGATGCCCCAACGTTGCGCTCTGAAGCATGAACCCTCTCCTGCACCTGCCATTCTGACTGCAAATGTGAGCTACAATCAGTTATGGCGAGTATTCCCGCCTATGGGGATTTAATATGCCGCATTTCCCACACTTTTTTGTGATTGGCTGTTTTGTAAAATTCTCGGCTGACTGCAGACCTGCTTAGTAATGGTTAAACTACATTCGTAAGTATATGAATGTTAATAGTGGCTGCTTTCCCCTACGTTCTCATGGCTTAGTGGCTCTGTACTTTGATTATGATACACAGGGTCCTGCGTTCAAAGCTTGTCATTCTTTTATTTTAATACTGTCTAGACAGGCTAGGGGGTGTGGCTGCGTTTAAGCAACTTAGCTCTACGTTGCTCCCTGGTGCCCTATGGTGCCCTGGTTGGCGTGCCGTGCACGTCCGCACAAACACATTGCGCTGGGTAAAGCACTTTTAAACTTTGGGCAACTCTATTGCACTGGGTAAAGTGCTATTAAACTATGGGCAACTCTGTTTAGCTGGGTAAAGTGCTATTTAACTATGGGCACCTGTGTTTAGCTGGGTAAAGCGCTATTAAACTATGGACACCTGTGTTTCACTGGGTAAAGCGTTCCTTAACAGCAGGCTATTATATATCTGGGTCCTTTAAAAATATATATTTTGTTCACTGATACATTGGCCACGTCACTGCTTTTAATAAAATTTGAATCATATATGTCTGGTATTATTTCAAATACTGATTTAAAACATAAATAAGAAGGGGAGTGGTGGGACTCGAACCGTTAATGCCTCCTTTCTGTGCATATGCTCTACCATTACGCTATTGCAATGTGGTGTGATTTGCATAAACATTCTTTCTTATGCTCTTCCATGTTGGAATTGCTTACTATGGCTAAGCAATAGGCACACCCGCGCGCACACACACACAAATACGGGCAGCTATATCATGGATTCAAAAAAAAAAAAATATTTTACTTTTTATAACTGTGATGGGGGTTTACAGTGTCAGGGAGTGTGGTGTTGGGTGCAAGTACATTTGAGCGAACTCGCTCTTGTGTGTTGACATTTTGCTTTTACTACACTTGCAGGGGCGTGGACATTTAGACTGCTTGGCAGTCGGACACGCCCCCTGCTTTCATACTCGGTCCGTGTAAGAGTTACGGTTGAGTCAGCATGCCCTCATGAATATTCATGGCATGCTGACGTCATACCATTCAACTGCAGCCTCCAAGTAAGACTTATTAAGTCTTACATGGAGGATTCGTGAATCCGGGGCTAAGTCTTCTGAAGTATTCCTTACTAAGTTTTATTTGCATTTGTTCATGTTTTATTGCTGATCCTGCATCAGTTCCCAAATATTTATACACTCCTTCTTGCTCAAGTTCTTTTATATCACATTCTTGTCCCAAACTGATGTTTTCCTGGTGTTGCAGTTTTCCTGCTTTAAAGGTTGCTTTTGCACATTTATCAAGCCCAAATAACATTCTTATATCACCTGAAAAAGTTCTGACAACTTGCAGTTGTGCTTTCAGATCCTCATCTGATGAGCTATACAGTTTTAAATTGTCAACAAAGAGAAGGTGAGAAGTCTTTGCACTTTGTTTTCTAGGACCCAGATTATAGCCATGGCCTAAGCTGTTGAGTAAACAACTTAATGGATTAAGGGCAAGGCAAAATAGTAGTGGTGACAGAGAGTCATCCTGGAATATCCCCCTTTGAATTTTTATCCCTGGGATAATTTATCATAGCTTAATTGCAAAGTGGTCTGCAACTGTTTCATGGTCACTGTAATGTAATCAATCAGTGTAGGGTGTATCTTATACATTTTTAAACACTCTTTTATTCATGCATGAGGGATACTATGAAATGCTTTTTTGTAGTCAATCTATACCATACTTAGATTCTTCCCCTTTTTACAGTTCTCCACTATGACTTTATTTAACAACAAATGATCCTTTGTTCCATATGACTTTCTTTTATTGCCCTTTTGTTCTATTGCCGTAATTGAGTTTTCTTCTAAATGACTATAAACTCTGTCTGCATCAATTCCTGTGTATAGTTTATACGTCGTCGGAAGGCAAGGTATTGGTCTATAATTTTTAGGGTAGCTTGCAGGTTCACTCTTAAGTAGGAGCATTGTTTTTCCTGTTAGCCAGGTTGGTGTCTATTCTGGATGCGCATATAAATAGTTCTTACTCATGGCTACATCTTTGTGCAAAGATGTTAATACTTTTAACCAGAAGTTAGGTACTGCATCTGGGCCTGGGGTTTTCCAGTTAGAGCTTTTCTTACCTTTGTTTCAATCTCTCTAGCTGTTACTTCATCCCATTTTATATCCTGTACCTTTAAATGTCTTATTCTTTCTTTTACTTCTTCTATCCATTTAGCATCTTTGTTATGTTCCACAGTATCTTCATAGATACTTCTCCAAAATGTAGCTTTTTCTTCTTTTTTTTTTTTTTTTGGTGGTCTTTCCATTTCTTTTACCTTATTTCCCAGTTCTCTAGAAAACCTTTTTGGGTCCTCAATAAATTGCTTATTTTGCACCTTTCCTTTATATTTATCTTCGTATCTTCTAAGTTTTTCCACCTGTGCTGAAATTTTTTAGTTTGTTATTTGCAATAGTGCATGATAGATCCTGGTCTAATATTGCACATTGCTTTTATCACATCTATCTTTCTTAGTATTTTTGTTGATCTATTGTCTCTTCTATAGTCTTCTATATTGTATGCTCAATATGTATGCACTGCTGCTGAGGCAGAGCCAGTGTCCCCCCACTACTAGTGCCTATAACCTGCTGTCGTGCTGCAGGGGGTCAACAGGTATGCTAGCCATAGATGTCAGGCAATGAAATACAGGTGTGGAGTACACAGTGACCTAGCCAGAGTACGTCAGGAACTATCAGGGACACTGGACAATCTTTGAGTTAAGCTTGTATGACATTCACAGACTGAGAGGGGCCCACTGACAGTACACGATGTGATATGCCAGCTGTATCCACCAGTACTTACTGTCAGTATTGTACGACAAACAATCCAGTAGCAGTCATACATGAGCTGACCATTGCTGGGGTGAGTCAGGGGCCAGAGCTGTGATCTTTGTCACTGCAGACAGAGCCAAAAGGGATGCCCATAGGTGCTGGATAGCAGAGTAACAACGTCAGTCCAAGACATGTGGTTGAGACCTACTGTGTAAATTCCTGTTTCCCATGACTGCATCCTCCCCATCTGCATTCCATTACATGCTTAATTCTATGGCATACCTGGCATATAGCTGTACTCCTTTGTGAGTGGACATCCAGTTGTAGTGTCCTACAGAATCACAGTCTGTCTTCATAAAGAAAGTGTCAGACCTGTTTACCATAGGCAGCAGCTTGCCTTTTGTAGGTAATGCTCATGAACATGTTATTGCATGTGCAGCAATCCATGACACCCACTAGCTAATTGCATCCAGAATGGCTGGGTTGCATTGCCATTAGCCAATGGCATGGGAGCACAGTCCTATAATTAAAGCCTTCATGTAGGCCTTGGCCCTTTTCCTGGCCTGTGAGGAGGACATTATCGAGGTGTTGTGGCTATAGAATCACATAGGGTATGTAGAAATACTGTTCACTGTTTGGATTGATGTGTTATGTCCACAGTTTTGCATGCTATGTTTGGCCATTGTTAACAGAGTTTGTGATTCTGTGGCAGGTTACTGTTTAACAATGTGTGTTGGGCTCAGTAAGGTGACAGGCAAATGTGAGTGTCATACATCCATTTTATCTGACTGTGCATGCTGCTGCAGTTGATACTGGTGTATCAGCTGTGTATGTTTGTAAGGGGAGATTGTGATACATGTCCCTATCACCTGAACAACCCCCCAACCCTTTATGTATGGGTGTTGTGTGGATGCCCTGTTCTAGGTGTTTGGGAGCTACGGTAGGTCTGTAGCAGGTAGCTGAACATACAGCTGCATGTGTGGCAGGCCTCAGCAGCTGCCTTTTGGGCAGGAGTCATACTGGGGATTGTGAAGACATTGGGGGACAACAAGCTGTATATGTCAGTGAGGGAGCAGTGGCAGTTGCTGTGTCACAGCATGGCCAGGGTGAGGGTACCCATTACAGTCCAGGTGAGGCATGTGCCTCTGGCATATATGTTAAGAAGTAGTACCATTGAGAGAGCAGTAGGGGTGGTTTAGGACACATATTGATATTTGAGACGTGTCCCACCCTCCAGGCCTTTGACATGCTACTGTGGGTGGCAGTGAGTGTGGTAGCAGCAAGCAGGTCTGCTGGATATTGCAGGGCTCAGCTATTTGTAGGTTGTATTGCTGAGCATGTAGTTGTTGTGCAACAGACTGGATGGTGGGCCTGAACTGTGGGTGTCCAGATGTCAGACATGCTGGGAATATTACAGACAGAGCTACGGAGTAATTATTATGGGAGGTGTAGTTGCAACACATATGGGCATGCATACAGTGTGTTACACAGGATTGTCTTGATCATGTGTGTTTCGATGGCTATGATGTGTGACATTGACCTATCTGTCATGCTTTTGTGAAATCAATCTGCACTGCCTTGCCATTATGTCAGCACACAGAATAGCTTTGATGACAACCATGCCATACGTAGGTGACATGACTATGGGCATTCTACAACAGTCTGTGCAGCTGTCAGCTGTACCTGATATGGTAGGCCTCCTGTCAATCCATCAACATGTCTTTGGCTGTGTACTGATTTAGTGTTTGCATCACAGGCCCAAGTATACTGTCATTTCTCACATTATATGTAGAAGTAGTGTCACTGGTACTCAGGATATCTTTGTAACAACACCAGTAATTCCCCAGAGTTATAGCGGGCCTTAGGCATAGGCCAACTAGGCGGTCGCCTAGGGTGCAGTTCTAGTAGGGGCACTTTTCCTGTATTTATTTGGTGTAGGTAGACCAGAATGGGGGCACCAGGTGGTGTGGTGGAGGCACCGTGGAGCCCTTTTGCCTAGGGCACCAGTTTACCTAAGGCCGCTCCTGCCCAGAGTTGAGGTGGCCTACTGGTGTATTGCAGTGAACTGTAGTTCAGAGGGTCCTGGGGCCAATACTTGGCAGGGATGTATTTTTTCCCTAATGTTACATAACTGCACTGCATGATATATTTAGTAACAAACAATAACTCACCAGAGCTCAGTTGGCCTAGTGATGTGTTGCTGTGACTGTAGTTCAGAAGGTCCTGGGTTAAATACTTGGTGGGGGTGTCTTTTTTCCTTCCTTAATGTTACATCACTGTACTGAATAATATATTTAGAAAACAACAGTGCCTCCTCAAAGCTTAGTTGGCCTAGTGGTGTATTGTTTTGACTGTTGTGTAGAGGGTCCTGAGTTTGAGACTTGCCAGGGCTTGTTTGTTTGTTGCTGGGCAGAACAGTGTCTGAATCAGATAGGGTGATTAAAGCAGTTTTAAGTTATGCACCACAATGCCCCACTTAAACCCACATTATTTCCAAAAAAAGAAAAGAGAAAAGGGGTGATAAGAAAGTAGTGAAATGGGGGCAAGCAGGGGGAAAAACAATATGAAAGGCAGCTAGAGATGTGTAGGAAAGGACCATAGCTCTCCATTTCTTGTGCAGCAACAGCTGTGCTTTGGAATTTGGAGTCTTACATCCCACAGGGAGGGGTGTGGGTGACATAACTTTGTTGATTAATTGATGGGATGATTGATTCATGGCAGTGCACATGGGGGCAAAATGGAAAGCTATGCATGGGATGAACATTTTTTTTGGACAGATGCCGTTTTTTTTTAATGTGAGAGTGGGATGTTGGGGAAGGCTTGTAGGTACATTTGGGGAAGTAAGTTGGGTAGGAAAGATTACATTTGCAGACAGACAAAACAGATAAGACAGCGGACAGGGGTGGTGTATGACACACGAGGGGGGTAACCATCTTGGATGGGGAGGGTGGTTGGGAATCAGAGGACCAAGTGCCCCCAGATGGAAACAGTGGGACTGAGGTCCCCAGCCATGGACAGTCACCACTGCCCCTTCACTGCCCTGAAGGAGGCTGTGCTGGGGGCTGGGCACTGGGATCAGCCTATTCCTCGAGGTGCACCAATCTTCCCTCGATCTGGCACAGCCGGTCATCCAAATCCTGATGGATGACCCTGTGCACCATCCCTGGAAACTGGTATCAGGTGACAGGGTCCTCTCCATGCCCGCATCTAGGGAGGGCACAAGCTCAGTCCCCTGAGGTAGTTCCACCCAAGGGTGGTGCAGGACCAGCAGAGGAGGAGCTCCAGGTTGGGTCCCAGATGTGGTGGGGGAGAGAAAAACATTCCCTTAACAACTACAACCAGATGAGGTGGGACAGGTGGATCCACTGGGAATGGCCTGTCCAAATGTGCTATGGTGTTGAGGTTTGTCAAAGTGTATTGGTTAGTCATGAACAAAACATTTCAACGTTAGTTATAACAGCATGCATGTGTATTCCAATTAACCCAGAACAATAGAAAGTGCACAGCATACAGAACACAGGCATAAATGGGATAACTGTCATTATTGTAATAGCATGCCAATAACAGTTATGGCAAAAGGCCAACAATGGTGGAATTTCAACAAGGTATTTTAGTATGCAACCATTGACATATATAACCAATAATACAACACAAGGCCCAACATTAGGTTTTGAAAACAATATGTGTAAATGAAAACATACCCGTAGTGTAACAGTAATATTTTGCGATGCAGATAAGGGGTGGGGGAGAGAAAAACATTCCATTAACAACTGTATAGGCTATATTTTCCACAACAGTAATGGTCAATACTCTACAGGTCTGCCCTTACTTTACTTCTACATGTGCCCTAAAGCTTCTGTAGCACATGCATACATCTCAAGCTGTTGACATGGAATGGTATGGGCCAAGCTGTATGAACTCTAGGTACATAACTACAGGAGACTTGTACATGGCAGGGTAACATATATGACTAACAAGATGTAGTCTGCACTGATGTTATGTGAGTGTGCTACTGGCATACTTCAAATGGAGTTATATCTGTGTCCAAGGTTAATGACAACAGTCATCACTAACCGTGACAGCATGACACTTCAGAGACATGCATCGGGCACAGTATCCTGCTGTCATTTGTAGGCATGGGGTTGGACTATCGGCACACATTCACAGATGCACCAGGCATACAGCCGTACCAAGAGTGGAACATTTAATTTTTCTAATTCAGTTGGAATACTACTGTACTGCCTGATGTTTTATTTTAAAGGAGTGTTATCAACTTGCTGAACACTACTGTTTACACACTAGTACATCTGGATACAGTTTATTAGTATACCCTTCATACACCTACTACAAACATTTCTTTACCTGTAAGCCCTGTGGAGAAAATATATGTTAACACTACATGACACTTTATACAAATAGTCAAGACTACTTGTCTGTTACTATAAATACATCTTAGTACCAGTCCCTGAATTCAAACCCTGGTCTCTGTGTGCAAAAATTAACAACATATCTATGTATCACAATGAACTACTGGGTCACTGATGTAGGGTGTTTGACTGATTTGTGCCTAAAGCTCATTTGATTACAAAGTCTGACCTGGTAATATAGGTAGAGTGTCACAGAAGACTGCAGTGGCAGTTGATCATACATGCATGAAATTCAGGCATGACAGAGATAGTAGGGGAAGTGTGTATTAATAGTTGGAATGCAGGTGTACACATTTAACCCTTAGTGGATGGGAATATGTATGGTATATTTGCAGTGTACAGCTATTAAAGTTTCATACTTGCCTACATTGGTGTACCTACATTCAGGAAAATGTATAGCTGAAATGCAAAGGTTAACACAAGACAATCCTGAGGGAAACACACTATAATACATTATGGGTCTACTTCATTTGCCCTAACTTCCGATTGACTGACACCAATTTGCCCAACACCAAATGACCAAAATTTTATTTGACCGACACTTAATTTGACCGGCACTTCATTTGACCAACAAGTATTATTGGCAAGTAAATGGGATATGCCCCCTTCCCCACTGTAGTGTGACCCTAGAGTTAGAATATATAGTTGGGGGGGTGTGGGGGTGAAGACCCCCGCTTAATTTCATATTATATTGTTTCATTTTGCTTTAATATTGCTTAGTAAAACAAAAGTAAGTGGGGGGTTTCACCCCCACACCCCCCATTGTGGGGGCTGTGCCCCCCACCCCCCAACTATATATTCTAACTCCAGGGTCACACTACAGTGTGGAAGGGGGCATATCCCATTTACTTGCCAATAATACTTGTCGGTCAAATGAAGTGTGGGTCAAATGAAATTTCGGTCAAATGAAATTTCGGGCAAATGGGGTCGGGCAAATGGGTGTTGGTCAATCGGACGTTAGGGCAAATTAAGTAGATCCTACATTACACATTACTATTATGGTTCAGATCTTAGTGCAGAACATATATCAAATTGCATTCTATCTTATTGTACAGCTCCACACCTACACTTTAGCATAACAGTTCTTTATCAGCCAAACTCCAGTCATGTCATGGTGTCATAGCCATATCTGCTACGGAGAACCTGTACAATTTGATTTCTTCAACAACAGACCAGAATAAACACAACACTTGGGGGAAAGAACTTTATTCAGAGTGACATGACACAGTGGTTTATTGCATTCAAAATTCAGACTGCAGTTGTACTGTATATCCTGTAGATGATGAATGAATGTCATTTATTACCTTCACAGTTTCAGTCACGGTGTACTTAATTACAAGATCCTTAATAATAATACAGTATATGCAGTATATACCTATGTCAATCCTCCACACTATTATTACAGTATTACCTTTTTTTGCATCAATAGTAGCATGCTTGATGCCTTCATCTGTATTGCACAGTACCTGGCATTATTCACTTATATCAATGTGGGTCTAAGAACACATTTATTGCAGTACACTCAGAACACATTATACCTATTGGCAGTAAATGTACTCTTTCTTATTTATTGTACTATATATTGCAAGATAGATCTGTACTTTCTGTCGGTGCATCCTCGCTAGGCACCCTGTATGGGCCTTTAAGTTGCGAGCCCTCTTCTCTGCAGCTGTGGGGGAAAACACACCATTATGCATACCTGTCTATCAGATATTCATACTACAATATGATAAATCACCAGTTGCTATGCTTACAAACTTCTGGGGCATTCCAGTCTCGAGCATCTTGGATCCATTGGGCCAAGAGCCCCCCCCCTTCCTTCACTTCAGGTCATCATAATGATGATGCATCTGCTCACCAGTGCAGGGGATTCCAGTGGCATTGATGAGGTCATGTGCCAGATGGTCCCAGGCCTCAGACTTGTATTTGGAGCCCTGGTACTGCCCCTGCAGCAATCTGGCATCATGGTCTTTCATTAGAATTCCAACCATGACCCTGGACTCCAACATGCTGTAGCTCTGCACCCGAAAGTGCACTCCCTCTCTGACTCCAGCCATAACTCCTGCAGTTATAAAAGTCCAACAGGTTCTGGCTGTATTCCCACCTGTGCAGCTTAAATAAAGATATTTTCCCACCCTTTGCTGCCATTGGGCCATTTTAAAAAATGCTAAGCTTTTCTTAGCAGTGCGCAAACCCAGTAAGTTTAGTCGAGCAGTGCTTAAAGTGATACATGCTTAGCACTACTTAGCGGTGCACAAACCTGCTTAGCTGAGCTGAGGACTGCTTAGACTGGGACTGCTTAAGCATTGCTTGGCTTGGCTTAGCAGTGCTTAGAGGAGCTTAGCTATGGGCAAACTACATATTTTATAAATGAAAAAAAAAATTGAAAGTCATTCTTCATAAGGGCTGCTTTTATTATTATGTATACCTTTTACTTTCTATCAACTAACCTTATGTATTTTAATTACATTATCTTGGAGTGTGACTATCATGTATTGGATACTTGTGGATAACTGGAGCTTTGCTCCATGGGACTCCACTGAAAATGAACTTGTGGATCAGCTGGACTAACCCAGTTAACAAATTTCACTAAATACATCAATAAAAGGAAATAATACTGTATAAAATATTGCTATCACATATAAATTTGAGTAGCCTGTCCTTGTATTTGAACCATGCACCTACTGCATACAAAAGCAGGACTCTAACCAGTCAGCTAATGCAGATGTGAAGTCTTCAGCTATACATTTCTATATAGCTTTCCATTATGTTTAAATATTGCTGAACAACGAGCCACGCAATCCAGCTCAGCTATGCTTAAACCTGATCTTTTGAGAAAAAATTAAAAGCATCCGCTTTCTATTTTCAGATGTCTGGCATGTGCTTATTGCTATGTGCTGTGCCACGAAAACACACACACACACACACACACACACACACACACACACACACACACACACACACACACACACCAAAAGCTACACAGGGACAAAATGACATTTGCACATTTAATTTCACTACTATTCAGCACTTGGACATTGCAGGGGTGCAGGGGGGGTGTTACGGATACTGTAACACACCCCCTACATATTTATTTTACATACTGGCCAGGACACAGTTGCAATTTCATATTTTAGTGCCGTATGGCACTTTGACAGTGTAGGAGGTGTGTTACAGACACTGTAATACACCCCCTGTTTAACATAAATAAAATTATAAATAAGTTTCCAAGGACACTTTCTTTAATGTTTTAGTGCTGTACGGCACTTTCACAGTGCATGGGGTGTGTTAATCATATCTGAGTACTGTAATACACTTCCTAGCACTGATTCAGTAACGGCGTACATGGCTTCCTCTTAGTAGCATACCTTCATTAATATTCAAGGTGCGCTGCCGAGGGGGAGCTGCTGCCATGGACACTGTTCACTATGTGGTGGGATTACACTATTCCTACACAGAGTTTATTAAATACGGGGGGAAGTCTATCTAGAATACATAACAAGATCCTCTTATGAACAATCATATAAAGAGTATAAGCCAATAATCTATGTTAGAAGAAGTGTATAGGACAATAGATAAACTCAAGACCAGTAAAGCTTCAGGATGGATTCAAAGCATCATTCTATAAAACGTTTAAAAACAGGGCTGGCTGAGACATTGTGGGCTTATTTCATAGATATTAAGATATTAACTGGCATTCCTGCAAACAATGTTTTACATATGCAGTACATCTTTTTAAACAAGACACATTTTTACTGAATTATCACTCATGACATAGGCAACCAGACATTTATATAAATGAAAATACACCATTAATCCGCAAAAAATTACATTAAAAGCACCAGCAGTCACTCAAAACAAAAGTCCAAGGTGCCCAAGGAAGCAGGAAACAAGCACTTTTAAAAACACAATGCATTGCACAAACCACAGCACATAGAAATCCCAGTACACATTAATGTTTCTGAAATCTCAGCCTATACATTTTCATTTGGTTTACTTCATCAGATGTGGACGCGAGCCCTGCACTGACTTTCCAGGTCGCCAGTGCTAGGAGGCTTTTCAATGGAGCTCAGGATTGAACCAAGTCTGTCCAAGATGGTCTATAGGTTTAGATTCATTAATGATACAACCCTAATTCAGATGGGTGACTTTCTTATGGCAAGAGATCAAATGTTATTCCACTCTGCTCAACACTGATTTTTCATTGCATTTGACACTGCAAACCTTCATCTTGATTGACTGACTTAGTGTCTTGTACTCCATTCCCTTGCTCATAATAAAGGCAAAGCAAACAAAACAAACAAACAAAAAAAACAAATGGCACACTCCCTCTCCATTCCAGCAACAGCACAAAAAATTATTTTCTGTTCTGTCATTTCTAAAATGCATACAGAAAGAATGCAGGAACGGCACTCAGATTGCACCTTCTGATAGATTGTACCCAAGACATGTATCCCCTTTGCCCCACTCTTGCTACCCTACTGACTGTAGTTAGTTTTTTACTATGTGGGCTGCTTACAGATGGTAGACTCAAGGGTTAATTCCTTCCCAGGGTATCTCTCTGGAGTGTGGAGCACCACAGACCTTGATCTTAGCACCATTGTGTAATTTGTATATACTGTCATTCACAGATGTCAGGTATATGGTATATGTCATATGCCAGTGGTAACCAGTTTTACTTTTCATTACTCAGAAATCTGGGCCAGATTTTAACAACTTAAAGAATGTGTAATGCTGCATATTACAAGTCAGGCTGTGTTGTACTAGCATGGCCATGCTGCATATTACAAGTCTGGCTGTGTTGTACTAGCATGACCATGCTGCATATTACAAGTCAAGCTGTGTTGTACTGGCATGGCCATGCTGCATATTACAAGTCAAGCTGTGTTGTACTAGCATGGCCATGCTGCATATTACAAGTCAAGCTGTGTTGTACTAGCGTGACCATGCTGCATATTACAAGTCAGGCTGTGTTGTACTTGCATGGCCATGCTGCATATTACAAGTCAGGCTGTGTTGTACTAGCATGGCCATGCTGCATATTACAAGTCAGGCTGTGTTGTACTTGCATGGCCATGCTGCATATTACAAGTCAGGCTGTGTTGTACTAGCATGGCCATGCTGCATATTACAAGTCAGGCTGTGTTGTACTAGCATGGCCATGCTGCATATTACAAGTCAGGCTGTGTTGTACTAGCATGGCCATGCTGCATATTACAAGTCAAGCTGTGTTGTACTAGCATGGCCATGCTGCATATTACAAGTCAAGCTGTGTTGTACTAGCATGGCCATGCTGCATATTACAAGTCAGGCTGTGTTGTACTTGCATGGCCATGCTGCATATTACAAGTCAGGCTGTGTTGTACTTGCATGGCCATGCTGCATATTACAAGTCAGGCTGTGTTGTACTTGCATGGCCATGCTGCATATTACAAGTCAAGCTGTGTTGTACTAGCATGGCCATGCTGCATATTACAAGTCAGGCTGTGTTGTACTAGCATGGCCATGCTGCATATTACAAGTCAGGCTGTGTTGTACTAGCATGGCCATGCTGCATATTACAAGTCAGGCTGTGTTGTACTAGCATGGCCATGCTGCATATTACAAGTCAAGCTGTGTTGTACTAGCATGGCCATGCTGCATATTACAAGTCAAGCTGTGTTGTACTAGCATGGCCATGCTGCATATTACAAGTCAAGCTGTGTTGTACTAGCATGGCCATGCTGCATATTACAAGTCAGGCTGTGTTGTACTAGCATGGCCATGCTGCATATTACAAGTCAGGCTGTGTTGTACTTGCATGGCCATGCTGCATATTACAAGTCAGGCTGTGTTGTACTTGCATGGCCATGCTGCATATTACAAGTCAAGCTGTGTTGTACTAGCATGGCCATGCTGCATATTACAAGTCAGGCTGTGTTGTACTTGCATGGCCATGCTGCATATTACAAGTCAGGCTGTGTTGTACTTGCATGGCTATGCTGCATATTACAAGTCAGGCTGTGTTGTACTAGCATGACCATGCTGCATATTACAAGTCAAGCTGTGTTGTACTAGCATGGCCATGCTGCATATTACAAGTCAAGCTGTGTTGTACTAGCATGGCCATGCTGCATATTACAAGTCAGGCTGTGTTGTACTAGCATGGCCATGCTGCATATTACAAGTCAAGCTGTGTTGTACTAGCATGACCATGCTGCATATTACAAGTCTGGCTGTGTTGTACTAGCATGGCCATGCTGCATATTACAAGTCAGGCTGTGTTGTGCTAGCATGGCCATGCTGCATATTACAAGTCAGGCTGTGTTGTGCTAGCATGGCCATGCTGCATTTTACAAGTCAAGCTGTGTTGTACTAGCATGGCCATGCTGCATTTTACAAGTCAGGCTGTGTTGTACTAGCATGGCCATGCTGCATATTACAAGTCAGGCTGTGTTGTACTAGCATGGCCATGCTGCATATTACAAGTCTGGCTGTGTTGTACTAGCATGGCCATGCTGCATATTACAAGTCAGGCTGTGTTGTACTAGCATGGCCATGCTGCATATTACAAGTCAGGCTGTGTTGTACTAGCATGGCCATGCTGCATATTACAAGTCTGGCTGTGTTGTACTAGCATGGCCATGCTGCATATTACAAGTCAGGCTGTGTTGTACTAGCATGGCCATGCTGCATATTACAAGTCAGGCTGTGTTGTACTAGCATGGCCATGCTGCATATTACAAGTCAAGCTGTGTTGTACTAGCATGGCCATGCTGCATATTACAAGTCAAGCTGTGTTGTACTAGCATGGCCATGCTGCATATTACAAGTCAAGCTGTGTTGTACTAGCATGACCATGCTGCATATTACACATCAAGCTTTGTTGTACTAGCATAGCCATACTGCATATTACAAGTCAAGCTGTGTTGTACTAGCATGACCATGCTGCATATTACAAGTCTGGCTGTGTTGTACTAGCATGGCCATGCTGCATATTACAAGTCAGGCTGTGTTGTGCTAGCATGGCCATGCTGCATATTACAGGTCAGGCTGTGTTGTGCTAGCATGGCCATGCTGCATTTTACAAGTCAAGCTGTGTTGTACTAGCATGGCCATGCTGCATTTTACAAGTCAGGCTGTGTTGTACTAGCATGGCCATGCTGCATATTACAAGTCTGGCTGTGTTGTACTAGCATGGCCATGCTGCATATTACAAGTCAGGCTGTGTTGTACTAGCATGGCCATGCTGCATATTACAAGTCAGGCTGTGTTGTACTAGCATGGCCATGCTGCATATTACAAGTCAAGCTGTGTTGTACTAGCATGGCCATGCTGCATATTACAAGTCAAGCTGTGTTGTACTAGCATGGCCATGCTGCATATTACAAGTCAAGCTGTGTTGTACCAGCATGACCATGCTGCATATTACACATCAAGCTTTGTTGTACTAGCATAGCCATACTGCATATTACAAGTCAAGCTGTGTTGTACTAGCATGGCCATGCTGCATATTACAAGTCAAGCTGTGTTGTACTAGCATGGCCATGCTGCATATTACAAATCAAGCTGTGTTGTACTAGCATGGCCATGCTACTTATCACAACACCATTGCATTATGGTTCTTTCAGAATTATCAGCTATATCTAACGCATTCAAGCACCCCCGCTGATAAATGCATTTCATGTAAGACAAGAACCTGATAAGAAAGCAATTCTTTAATGTTTAAGGATTTATTAAAAAAACCTTAAGTCAGAGCCGACAAAACCTTTCTTAAATTTTCATCCATCATTAATATTGACAGTATTTTTCTAGTAAAACCACAAAAAAGTAGATTGGTCACACATTACATACAATCTGCCTTTTCTACTACTTCTACCCATTGATATCTCCTTTGATATGTCATAATTGGCGAGAGTCAGGGAGTTCGTGTATAGATTATACATTCTAGGTGGAATTCCTGGTTGTGACTGGAGATCACCACAGACATTTGCCTTCCACGAGGGCATGGCCACTGATGGGATGCTTCTCTCAAAAGTACGAGATCTACCAGTAGTGTATACTTAGCTCATGCATGCCTTCTGGATGTCACATACAGGTGCATTATGGGATGGCTATAGCTAAAGATGCAATCTCAGCTCTCCATGATAAATGATGACCCTACTGCCCCCAGGGTGGAATTAATGGACTGCAGGGCTTTTATCTCTGACAGAATGAACTAGCTAATTGGCATGAAGTGGAAGGGATGGTTGATGGCCATGATGTAGGGTAAGAGTAAAAAAATACAATAAAATAAATAAATAAATACAATTGAGCAGTAACATCTATTTAGTATAAATGTTTTTATACACTGAATATTTCACATGGACAGTAAAAGATACAGATCACATCAAATATAGCAATTAAAATATTTAACACATAGTCCAAATCAATAAATCTGGGCTCATATGCTTTAGTTCTCTGCATTTATCATTCAAACTGCTTCTATATCATGTTAAGGTACATAGTGGCCAATTGTAATACTTAGTATATTTTATTTCTGGGACACAGATAAATGTAAGAGCTTTATACATAAAATATTGAAATAGTTCTGTGAGATACCTAAAAGAAATCAAACTTGAAAGGGGTCATGATAAAACATTTGTTATACTGCTGGTTTTAATCTCTGAACTATTTTTCTCTGTCCTAGTACATTTAGAAATTCTCATAAGAAGTGTGCGACAGGGACCTCAGCCCTATAAAAAAGGAAAATATTATGCAGAAAAATAATATAACGTAGCATAAAAATAACTGACCTGGTTTTAGTTTTTCTTTCATTTTTGTTCTTTTTTATTAACACATTGCTGTTTAGCAGCTTTCTCTTACAATGACATAACAATACGTGTAAAACTCACATAAGGGAAAGACTGGGAAATCATTATTTCTGTTTGACAATGGCATTCTGTTAGTATACAGAAAGTGTCATAGATGGTTTGTACAATGCCCGTGCAAAATAGTGGTGGCAGCTGCAATATGTAGCGTGTGGGTGACCCAAAGATACACTTTGAGTGAAAGTTTAACATCTGAAATTGCACAATATGCAGTTGATGCAAACAAATACAAATAAATAATGACTTGTACGTCAGAAATTCCATGCAAATGAACTGCAAAGAATATGCAAATGCGTTATTTTTTGAATCTACATTTATCTAGACTGAATGGTTTGCTTCATGGGATATAGGACAGAAGCCATGCTAGGCATAGAAGGATCCCAACAGAATGTGTTGGTAGTCACTGCTGGATCCAGTATTTCCAATGGTATTGGTCATACCTGCTTTCATGAAAGGAGATGTTACCTCAGTGACTTGCATATTATCACCTGACAGAGCATATGATAATGAGTTTTTCATAGTCAACAGGGATACACTACTGGACCAAGTCAAACAGTATCATTTATGAGCAGAATTGAGGGTTATGCTCATTCCTCTGAACACAGAGGTATATGGAGTGTTGCCCATCCTATGACCTACCTGCAACTTATGGGGACACATTTTATATATATATATATATATATATATATATATATATATATATATATATATATATATATATATATGTAGTTTCCCTTTATAATCTCGAAATACTGAAATCTCGAATTTCAGTATCTCGAGAACATAAAGGTGAAGTTTTAAAATAGCGAAAGTGCATAATCACAAATTTGAATATTTCGAATTTGCATTTATGGCTTTATGCTACTTTGTGTGTGGTGGTTTGTGGGGATGGCGTCCAGTGTCATGTGTGGATTTAGGTGCAATTTAAGGTAAGTGAGTGTTTTGTAATGGTTTTGGGTGGGAGTTTGGATGTATGTGAGTGTGTTTGTAAGTTGGTAAGTTGTACATGTGGGTTGGGGTAGGCAGGTGAAAGTATGAGTGTGTAAGTGTTGGATGTGTTGGTGTTTGTATATGTGTGATGTGTGTGTGTGTGTGTGTGTGTGTGTGTGTGTGTGTGTGTGTGTGTGTGTGTGTGTGTGTGTGTGTGTGTGTGTGTGTGGGCTGTATAATGCCTGGGTGTGAGTTTGCTGTCTTTTCTTGTTTGTGCGATCTTGGAGTTAATATATATATGTAGGGGGAGTTGTGGGGGGCGCAGTAGTTGTAGTTTAGGTGTGTTGATGTGTGTTATTGTGTTTGTGTATGTTTTGTTGTTTGATTTGTTGTAGTGTGGGTAGGATGGTGTATGTGTTGTGTGGTGTATGGTGTGTTAATGTTCACGATTTTGTACTTCGCGGTATTGGGGTTTTCGGGATTTTGAGCATTCTCCTTTATGGTCTTGAGATACTGAAATTCAAGATTTCAGTATTTTGAGATTATAAAGGGGAACTATATATATATATATATATATATATATATATATATATATATATATGTGTGTGTGTGTGTGTGTGTGTGGTTTACCATCAAATTGATGAAATGCAACTGTGCGGGTGTTCGGAATGCCAAATTTAAATGTTGAAATTTGAAATAATTTTTCCCCTTAATGTTGAACATTGTAAAATTGGGGTTTGGCATTTGCTGTTTCGTGAGTTTTGTGTGAAAACCCATTTGCTGTCCGGAATGTAAAATGGGAATAGACTTTTGGCATTGCAGATTTGGTAAAACAATTTCCGACATTATGAAACCTTGAAATTAGCCTTTCACAGAAGTGTCAGTCGAATGGATATGTTTCAACATTTTGATGGTAAACCATATTTTATATATATATATATATATATATATGTATATATATTTCAGGCCTCTGACTCATATATCACCAGTTGCTCGACATCATACTATTATTTGTGGAGGAGCATACCACCGATGCAATGAGGACATTCTGTGAGAATGCACCTCTGCTCCTGGCCATGAAAGACTGCATCCTTTTTTGCTATTAAAACCTCTGAATTCATCTAGATGAGCAGAAATACATAACTAGGAAGGGGAACAACTCTATGAAGTTCCAGATGGTCTGTAGTACCCAGGGTATTATCTTAAGTATATCCATGCACTGCCTGAGCAGTTCACAAGGTTCATACATATAGCACATCAATAATACCTGTGATGCAACTTCTCACAGAGTCCCTTGGCCGGTATGTGCACTCAAACATAATGGACAGAATAGCCTATACAACCAAATTGCACATATAATGCTGTAACTAATGTTGGAAGCAATGCCAGATATGAACTTGAGTCATGGATGATGATCCTCCATTCTCATCCCATAAGTAATGGCAGAAATATTGGCCTATGTCAAAACAAAGAACATTGTAGGGAAAGTTTTTGGACTACTGAAGAGTAGATTATTTATTTATTTATTTAACATTTGTTAACCGGGAAAGTCCAACTTGGAACAAAGCCAATTTTCATCAGAGGCCCAGGGAGAAATGCTCCAGGCAGATTATACTTTCATATACCTCCTTTGAGGCACTACAGAATAATTGGGTGACATGCAGCAGAATGTTTGTAGTGTGGGCCATGCTACACAACAAGTCCCAGCATAAACAAGTGGTGCAGACTGGAAACACCATGCCAGGACATGCTGTAACTGATACAGTAGCTGTAGCAGGTCATTGAGAAGATACAAGGGAAAGCAGTGGAAGAGAAGAGCTGCAGGTGAGACAGTGACGGGCCCAACACACTGCAGTACCGACAAAGCAATGGCATTTTTCCACACCCATGGTCTATGAAATAAACAATGGAGAACAATATGACACATGGTGTAACACTCAAGCTGTTCAAAGCAGTGCAAGGTCTGGCCCATGGTTTATTAGACATCAATACATCCACACAGAATAAGTGTTGGGTAGGGCACAGTCATCTTCATCTGTACAGGTAGAAAGACAGTGACAGTTCAGTGCAACACTACAATATGAGACAGGGTCACCAGAGGTGAATTCTGTAGGCATGTAGTATGGGAAATTGCTGTATGTCAAGGATTAAATCTTCTAGTGATGAGGGTGGGGTGCCAGTACTGGACCATTGGTAGCATACACTCTACTGTGTATCCATGCCATGGCTGGAAGCATTTATTGGTAGAGATGGGGTTGAACAATGGGACCTTGTAGGGTGTATCCAGAGGGACTTTTCTAACTATGAACAAAAATACCAGGCAATGCCCCAGTATAAGGAGTCTGACAGCTCATTTGCAACACTCTGTGTCCTCTGATGAGAAACACTCTCTGCACTGGACACTACATCCAGTGGAGGCAAACTAGAGGACAGTCATAACATGTCACATGGAGGCAGCATTCACTAGAAGTGATTTAAGTACATACCTCTCAACCTCTTAGAGCAAAAAAAAATCTGGAGGTGGCTATATGGATGGAAACACCTGCTACGAAAATGGATGCTTGTACAAAATGATTGTATCAAGATTAAGGTCAACAAAATGATCTACTAAACAAATGTATAAGTACAAACTTGCAAAAGATGTCATTTGGCAATAAAAAAAATAATTTATAAATATAGCATGGAATATAGGAATGATGTAAGATGCAACTTATTTGTGATGATGATACTGTAATAACTGCTACATTAAATATTGCTAATCACAGAATCATAGAAAAGACAAGATATCTGAGCCTTGTGGCAATTTTCATTTTGCCACTACCCCATTAGACCTTACATTCTTTTTCAAGGAAGAACAAGCCAGTCATACATGAATGAATTTGTGGTAAACATCCAAGTTGCCTAACTCCTTTTTGAAGGAAAATAGAAGTTTGCATGTCTTAATTTGGAGTGACCATTTGTTCCAGAGGAGTAAGTGATGCATGACAAGTCTTTCTTTCCATTGTATTTTGGTTAGATACTGAAGAAGGTTTAGATTTCTTGTTCTGCTGCTTATGGAACTGATTACTTTGTGGAAATATAAGAAGTTTTAGACTGCTAGAACTCTAAATGCCTGAAAGGCAAGGCAAATATCACTCCAAGGTGTCTATAGAACACTGAATAAAGGGACAGTACTTCCTTCCTCTCCTGATAGATCTTGTCTTTTATACCTATGATCTTTTTAGTTAGGATCCTTTGGGTCTTTTCTGTTACTTGATATACCTAGTAAAATAGATCTGAAAAGGAACATTATACTTGATAATAGATCTGATCGATGTGGAATATAGAAGGGTAAGAACTTCCTTGGATCTTGATGAAATGCCTTTTGCAATCAGCTGTGCCAGGTAAAAAAGATTTCATAAGCACTTTTGCAAAGTGATGGTCAAAGGAAAGTGAATTATCTACCCATGTTCCAAGGTGTATCACCACATGTTCATTTTGAAGCAGGATTATATATATATATATATTATAAGGTGGATGAAAGGATCATTACCAGATATAATGGTATTGTACCTCGTACAAAGGTGTATATACCATGCAACCAAAAAGTACTTGCAATACAAAAACAAGGTCCACATTGTCCCTGGAATCATAAGGTAAAAACTGTTCCTATTAACGCACCACGAGTAGCAACCACAGTAAAAATTCAACCAATGTTCATTCATTACAGAAAAAATGGTATTGCACTTTTTCGTATTTAGCTTTTAATAATTTTTGAGAACCAGTTGTTGACATGTTCCAGTTGGAGCTTCAGTGTATCAGAGAGGGACCTGAGGATGGCATCCAGTTTGCTGTTATCCACAAACCTGGTTAGTTAAGGGTCCACATTTATAATTTGGAGATCTGCAAATTAGATGTCAAATAGTAGGAGTCCCAGCACGGAGCCCAGAGAAATGCCATTGGTTACTTTCATGTTTGCTGAGGATGCACCTCTCACCCTTACTGCCTGGGTTCTATCCCTCAGCCAATTTGCTATCTACCTAGCTATATAGGTGTCAATTTGGAGCTCATTCAGGTTGCTTATTATGTTACCAACTGGCAAAAAAATTCTCTAAGGAGTGCAACTGAAATATGGAACCACGTAACCGCTAAATAAATGATAATGCAGAAAAGTATCCAATGGCAAAGAAGGATTGGGTGGAAGATGCATTAAAAGGGATTAAAAATTACTCACTTGCTGGGCAAAATGGTTTAAATGGATACTTCTTGAATAAAATCCATCTTCCTTTAGTACCAGTCTTAACACACTTTTTTCAAGAGACACTGCTTGCAGTTTATAGCCTATCTCAGTGGAAATGTCCAGTGGTGGTGCTAGATCAAAAGGGAAACAAAACAGATGAGTTCCACATCTACAGGCTGATAAGTGTCATGAGTATTATTGGCAAAGCATTTGGAAGAGTTACTGTTAGCACATATGCAAAGCCTGGATAGTAACATATATTTTAACTTATTTCAACATGGCTTCTATAGAGGGAGATCACATACAACCAATCTGATATCTCTTTATTCAGATAAAATTTTTGCAAATGGTATTCCTTCCAATAATATTTACATGGTTCTGTAAACAACTTTGATTCTCTGCCACACTTCTTAATAATTAAGGCATTAGAACAAAGTGGAGTATATACATCAAAAAATGAATAAGAAGTTGGATACAGGGAAGGCCTTCACTGGTACATATGGCTGACATTCTATCACATGAATGTTTGTCATTTAGCAGAGCACCCAAAGGTTGGTTTTGGGCCCATACTTGCTCTCTGAATTTATTTTAAACGTGCCACTTAACAACATATACTGGTTCTCACAATTTGCTGATAATGTTAAAATCACAAGCATGCTAATATCAATCAATGACCACTAGGTGCTTGAAAAGTACATAGGCTTCAAGTAGCAAAATGATGTTTAATTGTTAGAAATGCAGTGTCCTGCAAGTGTGTAAGGAAAATCTAGAATAACCATATGGAATAAAAAGTAAGATAGTTCCTGTGCTATATTTGATGATCAAGTGGATTTAATAATGGATGTCATGAACGTTATTGGACATACTAGGAAACAGAGAAAAAGCTGCGCTAGAATAATGAAGACAATTCTAAGGTATATTTTCTAGAACTAGTATTGTGCTTGTTTTATTGTATAAAAGTATTATCAGACAGCTACTTGGGGATATTGGCCAGTGTTATTGCTTGGAAAATGTTCAAAGACATTTCACAAAATATATAAGTGATGTAAATAATTAACATTTGAAGACAGACTAAAAAAGATGCATTTATATTTGGAACATTTTCAATTGTACAGGAGAGATTTAATATGGATTTTTAAATGGTAGCATATGGAAACATTGCAGTTACACTAGATATAAATTCTCAACAGTGTGATGAATCAGCTAGAAATAATTTTCAAGTAATTATTAATATGACAAGAAGTATGATAGGCTGGAACTATTTAAAAATAGAACAAGAATGCATTGGAATAGACTACCATTATTATTATTAAGACAATCAGAAAACCTAACAAAGTTTGAAAAGTAGATAAATAAATGGTATGAAAAGAAAATCCATTGGACTGCATCTTCTTGGAGATTGGCTAGATATGGCCTCTTTGAGGTCTTAGCCTTTTATGTACATTGACTGTAGAACACTGTTTCACTTAAAGAAGATCAAACTGTATTGACCTCAAGGACTCTGAATGGTAGTAAAGGACAGCAATTCTTTTAGATAGAATCAGATAGTTTTTAGTCTAGATGTTAGTTTTTATCTAACCATTATCTGTCTTTTAGAATGTTTTACTTTATATTCCTTGTGCAAAAATATTTCTACTTGCATGTTTCCTTTTCAAGTGTAATGCTTTATTTTATTTACTCCAAGTAAAGATTTTTTATTTAACCTTGAATGCTTGCATCTGCATTTTTGCTTATCATCTTCATGGTTGACATATTTTGCAAATACTTACAACTACATGGCAGTTGACCATTAAAGGCTGACTACTCCGAGCTAATTGATGCCATGATGGCTTATTTTAAGGGTGAACAGCAGGTTGTGCTTTGTTTTGCTAGTTTTGACTATCTGATGTAAGCATACCATAAACATAGGAAGATAGGTCATTGGAGCTGGACAGTTGCCATTTATACTTCCCTTCTGGAAAATATTGTGTGAGAGAGTAAATGAAAATAAATTCTAGCCAAGTTTCAATTTCTACTGGTAATGTTGCACTGAAAGACACCATGCTCAGCCTGAGGTAATTGAAATATTGTGTAGCCAGTGATTATAACTCTGATCTGTAGTTGTACAGTATAGAGTTTATTTAGATGTGGCAAGTGTTGATTATTACCAAAGGCAGCAGTGCACACTTATCATATGTACTTAATTCCAATTGCATTTGTGTGCTAACTGCAAGCAGTGGTGATTGTCAAAGTCCTCCCCCAAACACACACAGTGTTGGTTTTGTTGCATCACTAATATTGATGGCAATAGTGTGGGAGTTAACCCTGTGCATCCCATCCAGCATAGCATTTCACACTATTCCCCTCGTTAATGTGTATGCAGTTCATCAGTTATAAAATTGTTAACATAAATATGACAATATACAAAATCCATGAGAAACAATGGTTAATACTTTCACTGAAGTGCATCTTCGATAACCACAATTAGTGTAATTTTGCTCCTTGCAACATGCTGTTTCACAAGTTTCCTATGATTAATGGCTAAACTATTTGATTAAAGAAGTTAACTCAAATATCCTAATGCCATAAGGTGCTTTGGGAGTCACGTGGGACTACACCAAAGATGTTAGAACATTGCACCTAGAAATCCCCCATCCTAGTCTTCTCAGTCAGCATTATGTTACCTGATTGTATTGCTTCTGCTAATGGATAGTGGCTCTTAGAACAGATACTTTGGCAGTAAAATTAATTATTTCTGTCTTTGTATTCCTTCCTGGCTTCTAAACTGAAATGGAAAATAAGCTGAAGTGAACTATTCCTGTTATCAGTATGAGTATTATTTCTGTTAGAAATGCAATAACTGTATATCTGCATGACCCTTCTGTGGCCATATTTCTTATCCTGTTCCCATCATAGTCTTATATCTTATGTGAGGTGAAAGACATAATACAAAAATGCGAAAAGGAAGTCATCTCTTTTATCTATCTATCTATCTATCTATCTATCTATCTATCTATCTATCTATCTATCTATCTATCTGTCTCTCTCTCTATCTATTCTTTGTTGACTGGGTTAGTTCCACTAAGAAAATGACATTTTTTCCAGGGAAGCCCAAAGTGGTATTTATACTACTAGAGGAAATTTGGCTAGGACAGTGGGGAGCTTCCCCTTTTCATTTTAATACATGTCATAGAGTCTTTTACATCTTTCAGAGATACCACCAATTCAAGCAGGTGGGATCTCAGTTTAGCATCTCTTCTGAAGGATGGCACTCTCAGGAGTGCATCACCACCAATGCTGCACTGCAGTGCCAGCAATTTTAAAATTAATAAAACACCAAATTGGAGGATGTGGCTGGAACAAAGACGAACTGCACAACTTGAGCATAAAAACTTTAATCAAAGTTTTCGTCCACAGACTTCATCAGAAATGTGGAATACAGGGGGAGTGGCCAAGGATGAACACAGGATAGCAGCAGATCTCATCAGCTCCACCAATTTCACTGCACTGACAGGAAATAATTACTTTAAAAATTAATTTATGAAGTAATTTTCTTTCTAAATATGTTTGTTTTATCTATTAATTGAATTATATCTAAAAAAGAAAGAAAATTTTAATAATATTCCTGTCAGAAATCACCTTGGAAATTTTCCTGTCAGTTTCTCTGTTTGAAATGAGTTCCAGTAAGACAAATTCTCAAGATTCCAGCATCTAGAAAGAACTTCAGTCTCTGATATCTACAATCCAGCAACTTACTGCCAAGATGGATAAACTGGATACTAAAATTGATACCTTCATAGAAAAAACTACAAAACAAATAGACTTGTTACATATAGACTTGCAACAACAGAAGATCCAGATTACAGGCATAGAAGAGACTGTAAATGACATGGAAAATAGAATCCAAGAAGAGGAAATCAACATTGAGTTTTTGCTGAAACAAAATACACATCTACAAACAAAGCTTGATGACCTGGAAAATAGATCTAGGCGCAATAACATTAGGATTTTTGGACTGCCAGAAAATATTGAAGGTAACAATATTACTTCTTTTTTAACAACATGGCTCCCTAAAACTTTAGACTTACCAGAAGCATTTTCTTTTGGTATCGAAAGAGCCCATAGATCTATAGCTAAGTATCCTAGATCAGTTATAGTTAGATTTCTATCATCTTTTGATAAAGAGATGGTTCTTAAATCTGCTTGGGCTAAAGCTCCTGTTAAAATTAATGAGACAATTGTGCGTTTTGACAATGACTATTCTTCCTTGGTAATAACTAAAAGAAAAGTTTTTCTGCCATTAATAAGGGAGCTTAAGAAAGCACAGTTTAAAACCTACCTTCTGTTTCCTGCCAAGCTAAAAATCTTCCTTCCTGATGGTCCTAAAATTTTTGATGACTTAGACTCTGCATTGCTGCTTATCAAAAAAAATAAGATTTTGGATAAAATAGAGGAAATGGAATGGGCTAGTCCTTCATTAAAGAGGTTGGCAACTGAAACTTCGTGGAAGACTTCAGAGAAGAAGAAGAGACTAAAAAACAAATGACTTGTTCTATGTTTTTTTTTTTCTCTCTTTATTTTTCTTCATTATTAATCTTTTTAAATATAGTTACTGCATTTTCAGAAAGCCACAAATATTCTGAAAAAGATTTAATCAAAGTTATTTTCTGTGTACAAAGAACTGTTTTTGTTTCATAATCAGTCAAAATATCTGAGGAACTAATAGCAAGCTATCATTCAATATGTTTCTCTTTTCTGACAAAGAGAATTAAGGTTAGTAACTTGATACATTTTTTTCTTTTTTTTTCTTTTTCTTCTTTTCCTTTATTTTAAATAATGACATTCTATTTAGATTATGCAGTGGGTAAGGGGTGGGGGAGGGCAGGGAGAGAAGTGTAATGAAAATATGATAAATGGAATAATAACTTATTTATTCCTTGTAAAAAATATATATGTTGTTTAAATGATATTGCTAATTATACTTCCTTGATTATATTGCTTATGCTTGTTTACAAATAATTTGTCATGTTTTAATTAATAATAATTAGAACTAAATAATAGTAAATAGTATGTTTCATATCCATCTTTAGTAATATAAACAGCAAGTAATATTCCACTGTAAATACTTTTTGCTTCCTTTGACATTTTTTATCTTTTCTTTTACTCTCTTTTTATTTTCTACTCTCTTTTTTTCTTTTCTCTATTCTCTCTCTTTATTTTCTTTCATATTAATATATTGACATGCTTTTGATCATACTGGTACAGTAAATAATAAGATTTGTATAAAAATTGAATTGGGGCATAAATAATTAGTTCTATTACATATTAATAACTGTGGGCTTAGTTCCACTTTCATAGAGGCTGTAATAACCTGTAAAATACTTTGCGAAGGTTTTGCTATGCTTAGCTTCATTTATACTGCTAAATGAATGTCAGTCACTTGTTTTTAACAAAATTCCCACCAGAATGTTAAGGGAGACAATTTGGGATGTGGGTTACCTCGTGAACAGTGTCCTCGAGTTGTTTTAAAAGCTTCAACACTCAGAATTCACGCAGAGAAGCTGAAAGCAGTCAATTTGAACTTTGACCCCTGAATTCACACTGACACATCGCAGATTCATGAAGAACACTCTACCAGGAACTAGAACTGCTGCAAATGTGACTCTGCAATGGAAAATGAACTCTTTAACATTTAAATGTGAGTTATTTTATATAATTACTTACTTATTTATGTTATAATTTATAAAATATGTAAGTTATAATGATTTTAAATGATTCAGTATCTCATAGTAAGCAAATGTGATATTTTAGAAGGCATAGAAAGTGAAACATTTATACAAATGTTTTTGAAAGTTTACTTGACTGCAGCATATTAATGTATGTAAAAAACTTATGATTTAAACATATATATTGCTATAATTCATTTGATTTATCTGACTGACAAGCATAAATATCTTTATGACTCTATTTTGGAAGAAGTTGTCATGTGACATATTTTAAAGCAGCAGTTTAGATATACAAAATACAGATGGCTTTCTTCACAATAATGCAAGTGTTTCTGAGAATTTACATAGCTATGCAATATGATTTATAACAATTTCTATAAATATAATATTTTATTTTATTGGCAATAATAAGTATGAGAAAAAAGCTCTGATACAAGTAATTTAAAGTCTTTTGGAAGCTTTTTTTTTTTTTTTTTTCTTTCACTCTCTCTCCCTCTCTCACATCTTTTATTTCTCTCTCTCTTCTTGGTTCCTAATATCAAGTTTATTTGAATGCTATTTGGATATAAATGTATTATATTAAATAGATGTACATAGTAGTATGAATAGTTTTTAAAAGTTTCTCTTAGTTTATATGATGCTGATTTATCAAATGTGTAGCTTTGTCTTACCAGATAATCTAATTTAAAGTTGTTAATTTAAGTTAATAATAACTAGTATTAAATTGATAAGGTGGCAGCTGAGGTACTGCTGCTTAGGGTAGGGGGTTAACTTGAGTAGTATGTACTACTCTAAGTTGGAGTTTTTAACTCCAGGCTGGGTGCAAGGTTTAATCCTTACATTATTTTCTCTTGTTCACTGTTGTATGTATATAGTTCTGACATCCACAATACATTTTGTAAGCTCATTGTCACTACAAACAAAATTGAATCGTATACAAAATCCCATAAGAGATTCAATAAATACAGCTATATCTAAAAGTGCACCTAAAGGAGGAGGTATAGCATTACTTATTTTGTTAATTGTTATTTTGATTATAAGTTTTATATGTTTTAAAAATGCCAAATGACTTCTCTAAAAGGAATTTCTTTAAACATTAATGGACTGAATAATCCATGTAAAAGGGCAAGCCTAATAAGATACATTAATTTACATAAGGCCAACCTAGTCTTCCTTCAAGAAACACATCTCCTAAAAAAAGATATTGATAAATTAGCCACAAACAAATATACAGTATTGGTTAGTTCAGAGCACACTCAGAAAAAAAGAGGAGTAGCTATTTTATGGAATAAAAGTATGCCCATTCCTAAAACTATTAAGTCTTATCAAGATGATAAAGGAATGTTTTGTATGGTTACAATACAAATTAATGGGAAGACTTATACATTAATCAATGTATATTGGATACCTGGAATTGGTATTAATACAGTGAAATACCATCTTGATAAGATCATATCATTCTCTATAGGAGATATTATTTTAGCTGGTGACTTTAATTGTATCCTACATGAAAATGATACTACTACTATAGGAAAAAGGAAAATTACATCTAATGCAAAACATTTAAAGGATTTTGTTAATTCTTATCATTTAAATGATATTAATAATCAGATAGACTCAAAATCATTACCATACACCTTTTTTTCTAACAGATACAAAACTTATTCAAAAATAGATAGAGTCTTTATTTCTAACCAGATAGTAACAGAATTAATTAACTCTAAAATCATTTCATGTCCTATATCTGATCATAATTCAATTGTTTTTGAGTTCATGATAAAAACACTCATAATGTTCAGATCAAAAGGATACCAGCATACTTAACTCAACTAAAAGACTATAAAGAATATATACTTTCAGAAGTACAACATTTTTTAGAAATAAATAATACTCCTGAAGTCTCCATTGTTTATGTTTGGGATGCTTTAAAATCATATCTATATGGACAAAGTATCAGATGGTATAATAATAAAAGGAAATCTTGGGATAAGGAATTGTTAGAAATTCAAAGTAAATTAGACTCTTATAAACATAATAATAAAGAAAATATTATGGATAAGAAAGTCATTGAAGAAATAAACAAACTAAATGAGAAATACAAAGAAATTTTAACTCATAAAGTTAAAATAACTTTAGAGAAATACAAGTTTTTGTCTTACTCAATAAGCCCCCAATACTTACATAGACTTAAAAATAAAACAAAAAGGTTGAATAAGCAACATCATATCAAAGAAATTTTCTCTGTAAGGAAAAAGAAGAATGTTTCTAGTCTACCAGAAATACTAGATGAATTTAGAAATCACTTTTACAAAATTAATCATAATAACATTAACATGGAACCTAAAGATAAAATAAAGGAATTTATAACTACAAACATGAATAAAAACTTAATAAACAACAGATTAAACTATTGGATAAAAGTATTTCATATACAGAGGTTGTTACACAAATAAACAAGCTTAAATCAAACAAAGCACCAGGTAATGATGGTATTATACCAGAGATATATAAAATTCTTTCTAAAAGTACATACTCATTAATACATAAGGTTTTTATTTTGGCCCAAAATGAGCTAATAACCCCCCCATCTTGGCAATACACTTTTATTTCGCCAATTTTAAAACCTAATAAAGACCCAACTAGATGTTCTTCATATCGACCCATCTCATTACTTAATGTTGATTATAAAATGTTTATGAGTATTTTTGCTGATAGATTGAAGACAATCATCCCTGGCATTATAGATATAGATCAGACAGGCTTCATTGTAAATAGAAATACTTTTGATAATATAAGGAGAACTCTAACATGAATTAATTTTGCAAATAGGAAAAAGAAATATTTAACACTTATTAGTCTTGATATAAGTTCAGCATTTGATTCAGTAAGTTGGGACTACTTGTTTACCTTACTGAAGTGCACAAACTTCTCAGATGCATTTGTAAATCTAATTGAGCATATTAAGATAGGAACATATGTCTCACAAAAAATACCCATTTTTAAAGGTACAAAACAAGGGTGTCCACTCTCTCCACTATTATTCACTTTAATAATGGAGCCTTGGGCTAATTCGATCAGAAACAGTACTGACATAGAGGGATTTGAAATAGATGAAAATACAACATCTAAAATTCAACTCTTTGCAGATGATGTTCTAATTACATCAGCAGGATCTAATTCTTCTATGCAGTCTCTATTTGATAAAATGATGAATTTTAAAAGTATTTCTGGTTTAATATTCAATGAAGAAAAAACTAAAATACTACCTATATATACATGAAAAAATGTTCTCATTAGTGATTTTACTAAATATGTACCCAATTCAGGTCAGATAACTTATCTAGGTATAATATTAACTAAAGATATTAAATCTATTATACATAATAATTATAATACCTGTCTTCTTAATATACAAAATCTTTTCAATACCTGGAATAATATGTTTTTTACTATGGAAGAGAGACTTACAATTATTAAAATGATAATATTCCCCAAGATATTATACTTAATACAATCAATAATACTCCCACCTACAAAAATAATTATAAAAAAATTAAATGCACTAATGTTAAATTTCGTATGGGCACCTAATAGACCTAGGATTGCATTAAAGAAACATACTAATAGCTGGTCTCAAGGGGGTATTTCTTTTCTAGACTTTAATTTATATACTATCTCTTCTATTGTAAAAGTTATTACTTAATTAATTGTTAATTAATTGTTAATAGATCGGTCACATGTTGCAAAATGGAAAGATTACTGGGAGCTAATTAGTATTCACTTCATGAAAATCTCCTTAACACATAAAAATATGATTGTAAATAACTCCATGCTATGGTTACTAAAATAATTTTGTACTTCACCTATTACACCTAAATATATAGTTAGTTACCTATTAAACATTATTATTAGTTATCGTAATTTTATATTCATGCATCCTAAATATAAGGAATGGAATTTTATTATATTCCCTATAATGTATACTCGAGGTATGCTTTTGTCATCCACTTCTGAAGGAACTCATTTAGCTACAGATAATGATCTAAAGTACTGGTATCAATTGATATCTGATAATAAAATTAAAAATCTAGATTTCTTAAAACAAGAATTTGATCTAAGAGAAACTTGTTGGTTAGAAGTTCAGACCTTTAGACAACATCTCATTGATAAAATTGATCTAATGTCTATAACAGTTAAAGAATCTATCCCAACACTGATTGATTACTTGATATTAAATTTACAACATAAAGTTTCTGATAAAGGTAAGCTTTCATACATACATAAAATTATCAGACAAGAAACTTTTTACAGTGTAGATTCCTACTGGAATTATTTCACTTCCATTAATGGTGACCCACCAAATCAACAAGATAAACAATATATATTGGAATCTGCCTATAAAATGACGTATTCCATTGTCTGGAGACTTTTTACATGGAAATTTTTACATAGATCCTTTTATACACCTTTGAGGATGAATAAAATAAATAATAAAGATAATCTATGTAAAAGATGTAATGTAGAAATTAATGCTGACTGGGCTCATATGTTTTATGACTGTATAAAATTGAAAGAATATTGGAAGTCAATTAATGAATTTTTGCAGGCTCTTTTTACAGATAATTTCATTATTTCTAAATCTCTTATATTATTCAACACACCTGTACCTCAAAGTGTTAAAAAGGTATGGTCTATTCTAGCAGTGGCTAGAAAAATAATAACCAGAAATTGGATTTCAGATACACCTCCTTCGTTCAATGAATTTAAAAATGTTATGACTATAGTGTGCCATATGGAATTGATGACAATAAAATCAAGAACTACCAGAAAAACATCTTATTATATTGTATGGGATAATTTACAAAACTTGTTAAAAAAATCTTAACTTCAATAGCATGGTATTTTAGTTTAATTAATTGATCTGATTGTAGTGGATGTCTTTGTAAATACTTTGGTTATTTTGTTAAATGTTATAATCATATCTATTTTAATTACTTGTATAAAATTGTTATGATATTTCTCTTGCATGTTAAAAACAATAAACTTGTTTAAAAAAAAAAAGAAATGTGGAATACATACAAAAAACACTTATAAATACTATAAAAAGCCAATCAATCTATTAACACATAAAACAATTAAATCATTAATCTTCCATTAATTAAAAAGCATTTAACGTTGATTGAATCATTCAAGCCCGGGAAATTATCTGCTCCTAACCTCAATTGCCATAAAGTTTCCTTTCTTTCCACCTTATTTTTGATGTTACCACCCCTACCATCATCTAAAACATGCTCTAAAATTGCAAAGGAATATCTTTTGTGTACCTCACAAGATTGTGTATGTCTAAAAAGGGCATTGTTAATGTCCTTTGTTTTAATGGCATAATAATGTTCTCTTATTCTTATATTGAGACAGCTGGTGGTCATCCCTATTTATTATGCAGGACATCTTGAGCATAACGCTATATATACTACATTATTAGCATTTCAGTTAAATCTGCCAGGTATTTTAATCATATAAGACATATTTTCCAAACATATATAGGGCCCCTCATGTATATACCAGCAACAGTTACAACTGTAACATTTATAAGTGCCATTTGGTCTATTAGACATGACACCAGACCTTGTCTCTTTGCCACTTTCCAATATATTTTTTATATTCAAACATTTCTTGTGAACAAACTGAGGATTTATACCTAAGACCCCCTCAATTCATTATTCCCTGCTACTATTTTCTAATTATTTTTAACTGTGGAAATAATCCCACTACTATCCACTTTCATTTCATAGGTTCACAGGTTGGTACTAGGCTATCAGCCCTAGGGCCTATGCAAGCCTAGCCATAACAATTCCCTGGATATTTCTTCACATAATATTTACTTCTCTGGGCCCCTGTCTAGCAGGGTGACTGACATGATCCCCGGGGTGAATTTCCTATCTCCCATCCAATCATCAAGGTTCCTTTTGGAGAGGGCCAATGAGGCGCTCTGCTTGACATGTATGGGCAGTCTATTCCAGCGTATGGGGAGTCTCTGGGTCATGCACCTATCCCTCCAGCATGTTTTGTTCATTGTGATGACAAGGTTTAGATCCCTGGAGTGTGTGGCTCTGAGGGATTGGGATTTCTTTAAGTGGAGCATGTCCAACAGCTCAGGGTTTGACATGGCCTTGTATGTTAAGCAGAGATCGCCTCTGAGTAGACGATATGCCACAGAGTATAGATGGAGTTTTTTTAGACAGTCAGCATATGGCATCTGCTTTATGCCTGTGATTCTTTTAGTGAGGTATTTCTGTGGCCTTTCCAGCTGTTGCAGATGTCTTGTGAGGTACATACTAAATGAGGCATTATACTCTATAATGGGTCTAATGAGGGATGAGTACAGTGGGACAATAACCTCCTTTTTTCTGGATGAAAAGCCATTAGTGATGAGGTGTGCCACATAGAAGGATTTACTTACTGTTGTGGTAATGTGGTTATCGAAAGTGAGACCACTGTCCAACTGTGTCCCTAAGTCTCTCATCACACTTTCGATGTTTAGCGTCCTGCCACCTATGTGGTAATTCATGGGTACATGTTTTTTTCCAAAGGGGATAACTATACATTTCTTGGCATTAAGCTTGAACCCATGGCTCTGGCACCAGGCATCTGTTTCTGTAAGGCCTTTTTGTAGAATATCCACATAATTTGGGGATTCAATAATGGCTCCCAGTTTGCAGTCATCTGCAAAATTTGTTAGCCAGAGTCCCTTAGTGTTGGCCTGTACTTCAGAGAAGTAGATGCCAAACAAGAGTGGTCCCAGGACTGAACCCTGAGGTACTCCACTTGTCACTTGTCTGGAGCTGGATTTGGAGTTGGTTGCATTTACAGTCTGGGTTCTGTTAGTAAGCCAGTTAGCAACCTATCGAGTGACGTAGAGATTTATTCCCAGCTTAGTAAGTTTATCTATGATTCCAGAGTGGGAGATGGTGTTAAAGGCCTTGGTGAGGTCCAAATAGGCTGTGTGGACCACCTTACCCTTGTCCACAGCTCTGGAGACTGATTTGAAGAAGTCAATCAGATTCAGGAGACAAGATCGGCCCTTCACAAACCCAAACTGGGTGGGGTCGAGTGTTTGAAGGTTGCCAATGTCTTTGTTTATAAGTTCCATGATAATGCATTCCATGCCCTTGCAGATCAGGCTTGTCAGACTGATGGGATGGTAGTTCCCGGGATCCAAGGTGGATCCTCCCTTGTGCAGTGGGATAACTGTAGCTGTGGCGCCACTCAGTGGGCACGAAGCCTGAGGTGAGGCTATGATTAAACATGATACTTAGTGAGGTGCCAATTAATTTTGTAGTTCATGTAGTACACAGCCTGGGATGTCATCTGGTCCCATGGATGCTGTATTCTTAGCTTTGGAGAGTGAGGTTTTTACCTGTGTGGCTGTGATTATCGGAATTTGGCAATCTTTTGGTATTGAGAAGGGCCCTTTAGGGGGTGAGAGGGGTGTGAAGTTGGCACTAAATTGATCTGGCAGGATATTGGCAATATCCTTGGGATCAGTATATTTAATGCCATTCTGTTATAGCTCAGAGCAGATCTGAGCATTGACATTTAGATTCTTGAAATAACTATAGAATGCCTTGTGGTTATCTTTGGAATATTTGGCAATTTTATTTTTGTAACTAGCTTTTGAGGATTTTATGAGGGATCTCGGCTTCTTACTGAGGCTAGTGAGGGAGTTTTTTGCATCCTGGGATTTTCCTCTTTTCTGCAACAGTTTCTTCCTTCTGTTGTATAGTTTCTTTCTAGCAGGGGACCACCAGGTTGACTTCCTTTTTTTGGAGAAGCGCATCTTGGTTCTATTTGGGATGTCACAATTCATGCACAAGTGGATGTGCTCGTACAGTGCCTTAGTGTAGGATTCTGCAGTGGTACTTCCAGATCCCATCTGCGTGGGTGTTGTGAAGTTTGTCACTTCTGACTTCAGTAGCATGAAGTTGGCTTTGGAGAAGTTTTTTAAGGAGGTTTCCTTACTGGGGGGTGGGGGTGGGATGTGGATGTCAAAGGTGATTAGCTTATGGTCAGACCTGACCAATGAGGGGGTGACCACTGGTGTGGAGCATCTATCTCCCATGTTGGTAATGACCAGGTCTAGGATATTGGCTCCCCTGGTGGGACAATGGATTAGTTGACCCAGGGTGTTGGAATTTATGAATTCCAAGAACCGTTGAGAAAAGGAGTTGGTACCCGAGTAGTTTTCCCAATTAATGGCAGGGTAGTTGAAATCACCCAGTATTAGGGTGTTTGGTTGTATCTTAATATTTCCAGTATGTTTAGAAAGGTGTAGTGTAAATCTTGGGACATGGTGGGGGATCTGTAGCAAGCTACAGTTTGGATTGCAGTCTTACCTAGTGTTAGTTGCACCTGGAGAACTTCAGATGCATTGTGTTTGGCAACTAGCCTGGAGGTGTGAATATCCTTGGTGAATATGGACACTCCTCCACCTTTAGTGTTTCAGTCTTGGTTTTGTGGCCGAAAAGTGTGTTAAGAATTGTAGCCTCGTATTGCAGGGGTGCTCTCTGGAGCCTTGATCCAGGTCTCAGTTACTGCACAGATATCGATGTTCTCCATTTTTAGGAGTGCCTCATGAGAGTGCATTTTGAGGTTTAGACTTCTAGCATTGAGTAGCATTACCTTCAGATTTTGCATGCTTGTATCTGTTACGGTGGTGGTTTTATCCTTTGAACCCTGCCTAAAAAAGGCACTATAGGGGTGGCAAGAGCTTTAGCCAGTAACCTGAATCCCAGGGGTGACAGGTGCAGACCATCTCTGGCAAAGCATCGTGGTTTGTCGATCATGTCTTCCCAGGCAGACAAATACTGGCTCCCCTTTGAATGACACCAGAAGCTTAGCCAATTGTTGCAGTCAATCATTTTGTCCTTATACTGTGGTATAATTCTGGGTGAAGGCAGGATGCTACTCAGGGCTAGGGTCATACCTGCCTGGGTCATATGATCCAAGACCTCTTCCATGTCTCTTTTCATGTAGTTCAGGGAGGTACGTCTCAAGTCATTCACTCCAGCATGGACAATGACAGAGTCGTATTTGTACTTGTTGTGGAGTGACTTGAGTGCATGCGTTATGTGGTGGATCCTGGCACCTGACAGGCAGCTGACTGTAATTTTCTCCTTGTTCAGCCTGATGAGAGGGACATCAGTGTGCCTGATTATAGAATCACCTATGACTAAAGTGTTGGGTACATTGTCTTGCCTTAGGGGCTGTTGTTGGGTGGCACACTGGTGTTGTGAGCTATGTGTCACTTTGGTTGTGACTGGTGTTTGCTTGCATTTTGGCTTCGGCAGTCCTTGTTGCTTGGGCAGGTTAATGTTAAGGGCCTCTGCATATGTGGGTTTAGTGTTGCTATGTTTGGGTGTTGATGGTGTGGGTTTTGAAGGGCTATGAGTTGCTTGAGGTGTAATGCAGGTGTTAACCTTCTCCTCTTGACAATCTTGGCTGGAGAGAGCTTAGCTTCCAGTTTGGCTATGTAAGTGCATCTCTCACAGGTTGTAGTGTTGGGTGGTAGGAGGAGAGGATTGTCTGTGTACATGAGGCAGTTGCCGCACTGCCCCAGTATGCCCAGATTCACCAGGTGGACAGGAGAAATCACCGGAAGCTGACCCTTGGACATGCCTGTTTAGGTGCTTTTTTGTAAAGTTTAAGAGCTGTTTTCTCTTACCTTTGCAAGGTACTCTGCAATTATAGGTTGTTTAAAGCCTATGATTAATTTCTCTTATTGACAAGGAGAGCTGAGTGCTTGAATCAGTTTCAGGCTTCCTAGTGCTTTCTTGTAAAGTTTAAGAGCTGTTTTCCCTTACCTTTGCAAGGTACTTTGCAATTATAGGCTGTTTAGTGCCTATAATTAATTTCTCCTTATTGACAAGGAGAGCTGAGTGCTTGAATCAGTTTCAGGCTTCCTAGTGCTTTCCAGCAGGTTCTAGAGCAAGTGCTAGTCACAGGGGTTCAGATTTTAGTGCTACTACTGAGAAACCAGCTAGTTCTAAGGGAAAATTTGAAGAGCAGACTTTCTGGCACCTGGAATAGTTTAACTGTAGCCACGCAGTGCTGCAAGATGTGAAAAATGTGCAAACACATGCGTTTTTAAGCCAGAAAGTTGAAAGGGATAGAAATCAACCCAAAAAGGCTAATAAAAATTACAATTTCAGAGCTGGAAACCACTCCTCTAGCATTAGATAGGCAGTACTATGCTCACCAGTCCCACTGGTAGGCAGTAGGACTTCCCTCTACCAGTGCAAGGTCTGGATAGCTCTGAGCACAGAAAATAAAGTCCTGAGACAAGCAAAGCCTGAGATATGGACTGGCTAGAAAAGGTGGGAAATGAGCAGCCAAGATAGTATTTTTTTTTTGTTGAAACAGGCTAAACAATGCAATAATACAGTAAATAAACACAGAAAATGCTAACACACTTGAGTGTGTAGTCCGAAACAGTAAATGCAATTAAAGCTCTACAAAATTAGCAATTTAAAACTTTTTAAATGAAGCAAGGCAAGTGCACAACTGAAAAACGATTTAAGAGGCAGTAACACAGCAGAATAAGTAGCTAGTTTACATATACAGGGAAGTCTATATATACAGAAAAGCAGCTAAAACACAGAAACACTTCAGATGCAGTGCAACCTAGAGCACTTGAGTTGTAGCAATATTAAGGCAATTACAGTTATAATAAATGCTCTAAAATATACTCTATATTTCCAAAATGTTTGAGAAGTACAGTCAGAACTACTACTTCTATTTCTACTGCTAACCTTGGAAGGACCGCTAAACTGTTAGTCTGTAGGAAAATATTGTTACCTACAAGGTCCTGGGACAAAATAGGTGGGAAATCCTTGTTTCTCCTAGATTTTGTTTCTAAACTAATTTTATTTAAAACCTCTAAAGGATATCCTCTTTCCAAAAATAAAGAAGTGATGAAAATCACTTCTTCATGGAAATCTGTTTCCTGACACCATTCGAGAAGCTCTAATCATTTGACCCTTAGGAATGTTATTCTTCATATGTAAAGGATGATTGCTGTCATAATGTACATACTTGTTCACATAGGTCTCTTTTCTATGTATTTTACTAACAAATTGTTTTTTATCTGAATTCCAACTCAATTCATCTAAATAACACACTTTGTGTCCTATGTCACCACCTACAAATTTCAGAAAAGAACTACTAGAGTTCAACTGATCCATAAGGGTATCAAAAGAACGAACAGGTCCTCGAATGATGAAAAAAACAAATCATCTATAAACCTATGATAATATAATACGTTAGAGAAAAAAACAAGGTTAGGTAATATTTATTTTTCCCACCATCCCATCACAAGGCCTGCAAATGCAAGGGCTACCATGGCCCCCATCGCCACACCTTTTAACTGCTTATAATATTTACAATTAAAAAGAAAAAAATAGTTTTCTAACATTATTTCCAATAAAATGTAATACATTTTTACACTAGAAACATCAAGAGCAGTATATTTGTGTAAAAAGTTGGTTACAAATTCCAACCCCTCAGTTTGAGTTATAGAGGTGTATAAAGCTTGGACATCAACAACAGCCATGTAAAATTCTTCAGTGCTAGATTCCAAAAATATACTACTTAAAGAAAACAACCGTATCCCATCTAAAAAGGACCACAGGTCCTTTATGTAAGAAGCCAATTGCTGGACAAATGGATTTAAAACTGAATCTAAAAATGATGATATACCTTCTGTTGAACTCCCTGATGCTAAAACTATAGGACAAAACGGTGGATTCTCCACGTTTTTATGTATTTTGGGTATACCGAAAAGTATACCCACTTTAGGATTGTCAGCTAACAGAAAATTATAAAGTTCATTAGACATTTCACTGTCATCAGTAAGTCATAAAGACAATATTCCACATATTTATGACTTCTAAGTATCACATCATAAGTTACTTCACAATATTCATTTACATTGTTCAACATTTGCTCTATAGCTATTATATAATTTTTGTTGTACATTAAAACCAATCCACTCCTTTATCAGCTTTCATACAATGTATCTGTCTTTCCTTACCAAAGTTCATCAAAAACTTCCTTTCTTCACTTGTAAAATTGAAAAAATAATGCCTTGGTTTTTCATTCAACAATGTCCTTATATCTTTCTCACAGTAACTTTCAAAAACTTTTAAAGTCATATGCAAGGGAGGGCTATAAGTGGATGGTTTATGCAAGGTTTTCCTAACATTGATTAGGTAAGTAAGAGCATGGTCACTTAAATCATCAGGTAGTGTCCCTACTGTATAAGTATGGTGGTGACTATTTATCAGAATCCAATCCAATATGCTTTCTTTGTTGTTAGATTTGTTAGTTTGAGTTGTGTCATGAATGGTTTGAGAAAAACCATGAAGATTTAGGAGGGAGTTGGGGTGTAGAGAGGTGCAGGTTTTCCAGTTGATATTGACATTGCCCAGGACTATGGTTTCTTGTGGGAATTGAATAGCAAGCCAGCTAAGGATCTCTTCTAGGGTACTAATGTTATTTCCATGGGGGAGGTAGGTGCAGATTATATAGATGGATTTGTGGGAATTAAGCTGGAGTTTGAATATAAAAAGTATATTGGAGAAAGGTTTGAATATAAAAAATATATTGGAAAGTGGCAAAGAGACAAGGTCTGCTGTCATGTCTAATAGACCAAATGGTACTTATAAATGTTACAATTGTAACTGTTGCAGGTATATACATGAGGGGCCGTATATATGTTTGGAAAATATGTCTTACACAATTAGAATACCTGGCAGATTTAATTGCAATACTAATAATGTAGTATATATAGCGTTATGCTCAGGATGTCCTGCATACTATATAGGGATGACCATGTCTCAATATAAGAATAAGAGAACATTATTATGCCATTAAAACAAAGGACATTAATAATGCCCTTTTTAGACATACACAATCTTGTGAGGTACACAAAAGATATTCCATTGCAATTTTAGAGCAAGTTTTAGATGATGGTAGGGGTGGTAACATCAAAAATAAAGTGGAAAGAAAGGAAACTTTATGGCAATTGAGGTTAGGAACAGATAATTTCTCTGGCTTGAATGATTCAATCAACATTAAATGCTTTTCAATTAATAGATTAATGATTTAATTGTTTTATGTGTTAATAGATTGATTGGCTTTTTATAGGATTTATAAGTGTTTTTGTATGTATTCCACATTTCTGATGAAGTCTGCAGATGAAAACATTGATTAAAGTTTTTACGCTCAAGTTGTGCAGTTTGACTTTGTTCCAGTCACAACCTCCAGTTTGGTGTTTTATTCATTGTTTTAGACTGGTGGGACTTTGTGTTTTTTGCATAATTTTAAAATTAATCCAATTGGGAGTAGAACCCACTGCCTTCTGACATTGAGGTACCAAAAATAATTGTGTTACCTGTTGAGCCAGAGACACGTTTTTCACAATGGAACTCTATTTACAGTTTTGCCATCTCCATAACTTTAATGTTATTTAATGTACAAAAACAGTATTTTCAAATAGCAATTACTATATGTTGTAAACTGCCTGAGTTGCCCCCATCATCTCTGTTTTCAGATGGCACCATGTAGGACAGTCACATCCAATTATAATACAGTATGCTTGTTACAATATGGCCTACCAATCTGGTGTCATTTCTGCCTGTTCTGAATGCCCCCATCCAATGAATGCCCCCATCCATTAATGGAATATTAATTTGTATATAAATAATATCATATTTTGAACAATACTTTGCAAAAAATGACTGTTTCTTACTGTTCATATTATAGGCACATTCTCAGTGGTAATTTTTTGTAAAATCTACTTTAGTATTGCAGTGCTGAATGTGCTGCAGCATATTCATGTACTGAAATATTAATAAAAATAAGGCATACTTTGTACATTTCTGTGACCCAATTACTGCCTAGGTGCTACTCTCCCATCATCATGAGTTTCTATATTCAGCAGTACTGGTTACATAATTATAGTCTCAATCATCACATGTGAATAACAGTAACTCCTAAATATTTCCTTCTCAATTATGCATATTTTTCATTTCGCATGCCTCAGAGCTATAGTTCCTGAACAGAAAAATATTACCTTTTCTTTAGAAATAAGAAATTCAAGTGACGCAAACAGAAGGCAGTGAGAGAGTATGAGGAGTTACGCTGCCAAATACTGTAAGATTAGGATCATGCTAATGCTGTGCGGTCATTAGCAATAGTTAGTATGAGCCAAATGCTCTCTTGTACTGTGACTTGTAAGCATTTGACCCTTCTGCCATTGTACACCTGCATTACTTTACTCATCAGCAGTAATTGAGTGTTCAACCACTGAGTAAAGTTGTTGCCGAAAACTGAACTTTGACCCTTACTGTATGTAGCCATACTGTTCACCTTTACCTAAATCATCAGCAATACTTGGATGCACTGCTGTCAGGTAAATGGTCTTGTTGCTGGAATGTGAACTTTGACAATTATTAGAGACTTGTTACTTTAGTGTTCCCCAGTTGTGCTACTTAGCTGCTTTATCAGCAAATGATGCAGCCTGGCTGAAGTACATACTAGGATCTTTTTCCCACAATACTTAAGAATAAATCATTTTAAGACTATAAATAAAAAATATAGATTGGTATAACACTCTCCTTCTTAGTAACAAAGTGAAAAATAGGGCATCAAGATAACACAGAAAGACAGAGGGAGGGACAAAGAGAGAAAAAGAAAGAAAATGTGTCAAATGCACTGGGCTATATCCTTAGGGTAAAAAACACAAATGGCTGCAGCAACAGGAACACTTAAACAGTCTTTAGTTCAGCAAGGTTCTATAATTAGACAAGCTTTAAAGGCTTTACTGTGATGAAAAATGACCGCATCATTCAGTAAAAATGTATGAGGGCCCAAGTTTATTCAGAAATGTTAGCATCATTCCCTTTGTCTGAGCCAGTTGGATAATATTTTAAAAGCATGCTGGTAAGTAAATATGTTGTTCTCTGATTAAAACGGAACATCTCTACATGAATTATGGAGACATGTACCCAGAAACAGATTTTGGACATCTATTTGCCTTCATCTATACTGATTTCAAAATAATTCTGAATGGAATGCCTATCTCTATTCCAAACAGCAGATGTTGAGTCTACTATAGTAAGCTGAAGGCTAATGAATATATATCTGTCTTTAAAAAAAGGGGAGAAAGATACACTTTGAGACAAATAGTTGACTGCTGTGATAGAAACATTACCAAATCAAGAATGACTTAAGAGATAAGAATTTGTTTCTGAAAGTACAGTAATTTTGGAGAGAACTATGCAAACACACCTGAAAGGGTATTTCTAATATGTTGCTTGACTTCAAAAATCTGACATCAAGGAAAACCTGTAACACACATTTGGAAAATACAGTTCAGTCTCTCAATTTTCATAGGCCATTACTAGGTATACATTACAAAAGGACATGAAGGAGCTTAGCCTAAATTCCCAATTGTCTCAAATCACTGCCTTATTAAGTGACCTTTTAATAAAGGTCACACAGTAGGCAAATTAAGTTTGAGGGACTCAAACACAATACAATAGGAAGTAGTTTGTTAACATCTCACAGCCTTAGTCCTCAGTGCTAACTCTCAGACAAAAAAAAAAATCCATTGAAATTCCCATACAGTGAACAGACAAATGCAATAGCTACATAGCATAGCATACCATGTATTAGTTTTATTCACTGATATATGATTTGTAACAAATTGACAGATAAATTGCATAGTAACTGAGGCTACTATCCAGTTTTACTCAAGAAAAAATATATCCAGCACCAGGGGAAGTTTCAAACAATTTGTAGATATATTTATTAGTGCAAACCCCAAAAAATCCATAAGCAGCAAACCGGTTTCAGCTGAGTTTGCCTTCTTCAGTGCATTAATGTGAACAGACACTTACACATGTTTATATAGGAAAATAATCAGAAGAATTGATTGCAATCAACCATTAATAGTTTAAACAATTAAGCAAATCAACTTAACTCATTCAGGCCAGGACTGAGTGGTGCACCTAGCCTAACAATCCAACCTGATTCTTTCTGATTTAAAATAGTATGCCATCCTGATTTACATGTTTTGTTATGTTCAATTCTGTCAATTATAGTGAACGTGAACTTAGCTGTTTTGTGTTTCAAAGTGTGTTTATATAGTGCATTGGATAATCTATTATTCTTAATATCACTTAAATGTTCACTGATTCTGAATCTGAAAGGTCTAGATATTTGCCCTATGTAGAATGCAGAGCAAAAGGTGGCTAAATAGATTACTTAATCGCTACTACAGTTCCCAAAACATCTAATTTCATAAACTCGGGATGTATTTTTGCTGGTGTACTCCTTTATTTTGACTATATGTTTAAAGGCATGACAGTGACCACAGGCTATGCTGCCTGTCAATTTGTCTCCAAACAGCGTTGTTTGTTGTCTGATTGACTCAGTGTGATGTTTATAGTGTGTAAAATATGAATTAATGGTTCTACCTGTCCGATATGAAAATAGACAACAAGATGTAAGACAATGACCTAATTTTTCTTGGGCCAAGAAAATGTCCCAATGGTTGTTAATGATGTTCCTGAAACAATTTGTGTTAGATCCAAAAGTGGTTACTAACCAAATGGGTTGTGAAGTTTGTTTTTTAGAACTGGTTTGGTCCCTATATTGCAATAGCTGAGTTCTGCCCTGTTGGTCAGCAAACATTTGTGCATGATTCAATGATTCTGCCTGATATCCTCAATTGAGAAATCTCTGAGTAAAATCATATTGGCAGGGCCCATGAGACTGTTCAGAGGAACAAATCCGTTTAATATGTAGATATTGAGATTTGGGAATGTTTCGGATGATGTGGCGCGGGTGATGGCTAGAAGCATGTAATAATGTGTTGTACTGTGGGAACTTTCTATGTACCTGTGTCTCCAGAGTATGATCCATCTGTCTAATAATGGAGACATCTAGAAAAGTGATATTGTGATAGTCAATATTGAGTGTAAATTGAATCCCCCATTTATTTTCATTTAGATAGTCTATAAACACCTTGGCATAAGGTATATCACTCCGCCACACCATCCAACAGTCATCCAGATAGCATCTCCAAATATCTATCTGGTCCAAAAATATGTTGTGATTGTCATCATATATCAAGTTTGTTTGTTTGTTTGTTTCTTTCGGCTTTTCCCGGTTAGGGGTCGCCACAGCGGAACTCCGGTCCGCTAATGATTGGCAGTAGATTTTGACGTGCTGGCTTGCCGGGCCTAACGCACAACCTTCAATGAAGGAATGCCCATTCACACATGTCGCCACACAGAAGACAGTCTAATTCATCATATATTAAGTGTGCCTCCAAATATCCCATAAAAAGGTCTGCATAGATGGGAGCAAAGGATGCTCCCATCACCATGCCTTGGACCTGCCAATGACACCTCCCATTAAAGTAAAAAACATTTTTGGACAACACATGTTCTGTCAAACAAACTAATAATGTATTGAAACCAGGAGTGTATAAGTCAGATCCATCTAGCCAATATTGGATAGCCTCTAATCCCGCCCAATGTGGAATGCTAGTGTATAGGTAGGTGACGTCTAGTGTACATCGATACCAACTGGATTCTAACTGTGTATCTTCAATAATATTAAGAAATTGTGTGGTGTCCTTAATTCTAGACCTAACCAGAGGTAATAAAGGCTGTAAGTATTCAGTTAAAAAAGCTGATAAAGGTTCTGTTAATGAACCCCTGCCAGATACAATTGGTCGTCCTGGAGGATTAGTGGGATGTTTGTGTATCTTAGGCAATAAATAAAGATATTGTGGTTGGGGGTCAGAAACCTTGAGTTGTTTGCATGTTTTTAAGCTAACAATGCCTTCCTCTATGGCTAGGTCTAGAAAAGAATCAATTTCCTTCTTAAAGTTAGGAGTTGGATCTATGACCATCTGTATATAGGAACGGATGTCTGATAGCTGTTTTACTGCCTCGGTCTTATACATGTCCCAGTCCATGACAACTACTGCCCCTCCCTTATCTGCTGGCAGAATGACTAGATTATGCTTCTTGCTAAGATCTTGTAGGGCTAACTGTTCAGGTCTGGATAAATTAGGCTTTATATGATGTATTTCACGATGAAAATGAAGATATTTGAGTACACACTCCTTGAACACTGCGACATGTTTGTCCATGGGAGGCATAAAACTAGATTTCTCAAATCAAAAATCAGTAGAACTTTGAGTATCCTATGTATCAGAAAAGAATATTTTTAAGTTAAATAATCTGCAAAAATTATTAACATCATCCACCAAGGAATGTTCAGGCACTAAAAAAGATGGAACAAAATTGAGACCCTTATTAAGCAGTTTTATTTCAGCTGCTGACAGGTTGTAGGAGGAGATATTGTGCACATTATCAGTGTTCAATGGGATGTTATCTTCTCTAATAAATGTTGAATGTTGTGTATGCCTTCTGTGTTTTCTACCCCCCTACGTTTCCTACACCTAAAGGGTCCCTGTTTGGTTTTCTTTTGGCCGCTGGAGATTCTTGGGTAGAAAAAGAATCCAAATCAGTGATGGAGGATGAATCCTCACCTGATGTTCCACTGTAACCCTGTTCTTTATTTTTTAGTATAGATCGTGGTCTTTTCTTTCTATTGGTTACCTTGGAGCCAGAGCCATAAAAGCATGCATATTTTTGTGTAACAAAGGGTTTACCTTATCATAATCCATGGTATCTCTCTGAATTTTTTGGGTTTTCTTTTTAATCAATTGTTCTTCTAGTAGTGATAAATCTTTGGCCAGATTATTCAAATGTTTGTTAAAAAAGGGCTCCCCTTCATAAACTCTGACTTCCTCACAATTAGCAGTGACATCCAATATACACTGATTAATAGTTCTTTCATAATAATCAGTCAGGGCATCCACAAAAAGCATGGAAGCTTTATGTTGTGCCTGGCTCCAGTCATGGGATAGTTGGTCATCTATCTGGTTCACTAATGGTTGGCTCTGGACTCTAAGGCCTCTTGGTGTTATATTCCTTAGCTTATAAGCTTTGAATAATTTAAGATGCCATATGTTGGACCTTAGTGTCCTCATATTTTTTATTTTTTGAAATAGAATATCACAAAGACTGTCCGGATCCTCCCTTGCTGGATTGGAATTCATTGAATTGGGTTGTGCTAAACCAAAAATTTCTAGATTGTCACGGTCAGCTGACAATCCTTCCAGTAATTTGGTGAGATCCATATTTAAAGGTGTTCCAAATCAATGAATGAGTTCCAAAATGTCCTGCAGCCAGGCTTACTAAGTCAAGGGGATATAACTAGTAGATGTGAACTTATTCAAGGTATTAAACCACTCTAAAAGTGTTTCAATATCCAAACCAAATAGAAGGGAGAAAACAGTATAAAATGGAATGCAATTATAAGGTCAGCATATAAAGATCAGGCGTGAGTAAAAAACCCATCATAAACCACTCAATTTGTAAACAGAAATTGGTGGATGAATATGGTCAAAAAAGGTTATAAATGGCCTATCAGAAAAATTTGTTTGTCTAAATTCACCTGACCAATCAAAAAAATCCCCTGCACGTAGGTAAAGTTGCACGGCAACAGCAATGCAAGTCCACAAACGAATATGAAGCCAGCAACTGGAAAAATCCGATGAAATATTTATTGTAACAACAAATAAAGCATCATGCAAAACAAACCGGTTTCGGCTGGCAATAAATAGCACAGCCTTCTTCAGTGATAAAAAATAAGCAAAATGATGCATTTAAATAGTGTCAGCACTATGTCCTATTGGTGCAATTACAATTGCTCATTTAGTCCAGGTGTGAATAATGCTCCTAATATAGTGATCCATTTCTTTTCTTTTGAATCAAGCAATGAGTGCCATCCTGTTTTGTTGAATCTGCTACCTCTTATTATATCAATAACTATAAAAGAGAATTTTGCAGTTGTATGTATAAGACTATGTTTATACAAAGCATTGTTTGGCCTTTTGTTCCTGATATTACTCATATGTTCTGAGACACGCAATCTTAAAGGCCTAGAGGTTTGGCCAATGTAAAAAGAGCCACAGCTACATGTTGCAAGATAAATTAACCATTCACTGCTGCAGTTTGCAAAAAATGAAATTTCATAGACCCTTCAACAATTTCTACTAGTAAATTCTTTTGATTTGACAATTTTGTCACAGTTCCTACAATGTCCACATGGAAAACAATCCACAACTTGTTCACCAGTTAATGTAGTTTGAGATAAGGGTGTGTTGTCAGTAATGTGTGTGTGCTTGTAATGGTTAAAATGAGAAGCCAAGTTCCTCCCTTTGCGGAATGAAAACAAGCATTGTTCAGGTAATACCCCCGATAGTTCTGGAATATTACATAAAATATTCCAATTGGTGTTTATACTATACATGAGAGCATTAGAATTTCTAGCATAGGTAGTCACGAACCTGACTGGCTGTGTGACACTGTTATCCTTGACTTTATATTTCAAAAATTCCTCCCTGGGGCACGTATTAACCCAATTACTGGCTTTGATAACATGTCCCATAGGGTAACCTCTGTCACGAAACCTATTGATAAGATCATGTTTATCTTGATCAAAAACCTCCGGCTGAGAGCAAATCCGTTTTGAACGAATGAACTGAGATTTAGGAATGTTTTTGGCAATGTGCGGAGGATGAAAGCTGGAGGCGTGAAAGACTGTGTTGTATTCAGGATATTTCCTAAAAACTTGGGTAGCCAATGTCTCATCTGGCTGTCTTGTTATTAAAACATCAAGGAATGTAATTTTTTCATTATGGTAGTTTAAAGTAAACTGCAAACCCCATATATTATCATTAAGATATGAGACAAATTCCATTAGATACTCAACATCAGCCCACCACACCATCCAGCAGTCATCCAAATATCTCCTCCAAATATCAATTTCAGGAAGGTAGATATTGTGGCTGGCATCATAAATGATGCATTCTTCTATATAAGCCATAAAGAGATCAGCATAAATGGGAGCAAAAGATGCTCCCATAGCTGTCCCTTTGACCTGCCAGTAACAAATGTCTTGATAGAAGAAGACATTGTGTGTAAGAACCAATTCCGCCATAACAACAAGAAAGGTGTTGAAGTCTTCATCATAAATACGGGCAATGTTAAGCCAATAGGCTATTGCTTCTAACCCCACTGGATATGGTATGTTGGTATACAAGGCACTCACATCCAGTGTGCACATCAGCCAATCAGGTTCTAACTGGACGTCAGCAATGATTTGTAGAAATTCAGTCGTATCCCGCAACCGGGAATGAACATGTATCAACAAAGGTTTAAGATGTTTGGTTAAATACAAGGATAATGGTTCGGTAAGATACCCACGACCAGAAACAATGGGTCTCCCAGGGGGTTTAGTAGGGTCCTTGTGAATTTTGGGAAGAAAATAAATATACTGATTAGTTGAATCTGAAATAGTTAACTGTTGTAAAGTAAAGGTGGTAATGAGGCCAATGTCCCTAGCATTACAGAGAAATTCATCAATCTGTTTTTAAACCTGTGTATTGGGTTAAGACACATTCTAGCATAATATTTGTTATCAGATAACTGCCTCATGGCCTCCTTATTGTAAACCATCCAATTCATGACCACTACCGCCCCACCTTTGTCTGCTGAAATGATGACCAAATCCTTATTGTGTGATAATTTGTCCATAGCTTGTTTTTCCTTAGCAGACAAATTATTTGATTTAAAACGAAGTACAGAACTATGGAAATGTAAATCTTTGAGAACCATGTTCTGAAATAAATGTACAACAGGATGCATAGGAGGGAGGTACTTGGACTTGTGATAAACAAATTTATCCTGATCTTGAAAACCATCATCAGCACCAAACTGTAGTTTCAAATTTAATACTCTACAAAAAGACAAAACATCTTGGACCAAACGGTCCTCAGAAACCACAAAACCAGGAATATATGTTAGACCTTTATTAAGAATGGCCATGTGAATTGGGGACAAATCATAGTTGGACAAGTTCAAAACATTTGAATTTACATTGCTTATTTCTGTGTCACCATTTGTAATAAACTCTGAATATTCTGGACATTTTTTATGTTTCCTGCTTCCACGTTTGTACTTCCCCCTAAAGGGAAAGAACCCGGGGTTCATTTGGGGGTCGGGGAATCCGATGCTGGCTGCATGTCACTATCAGTATGTGATGAAACATCATCAGTGGAAGAACCATTGGTGTTGTGTCTATTACGTAATATAGACCTAGGTCTCTTTTTTCTAGGTGTCTTAACTGGATGAGGGTTAAAATGAACATGTTTGGAAGTGGAACTAAATGGATTAGCTCCCTGATAATCATTTTCATCCCGTTTGAATTTCTTAATTTTCCTTGATTTTAACTGCTCCTCCAAATTGGTAAGATCATTGGTGACTTTAGTAAGATATTTCTGAAAGAACATTTCCCCTTCAAATTTTTGCACATCATTACTTAAATCCCTTACTACATTGATTTTTGAATCAATAATCCTGTCATAATATTTATCCAAAGCTTAAAAAAAAGACATAGTGGATTGCTGTTGAATCATGGACCATTGATGGGTAAGTTCTTCATCTGGTTGACCAACATGTGGTTGTATTCGAATTCTTAACCCCCTGGGAGTGATTCCTTTGGCAATATAAGCTTTGAAAAGTTCAGAGTGCCATACATTAGATCTTAACAGCTTCAAATGCTTATATAAGTTGTCAAAAGCCAAACCACAAAGTGTCTCAGGACCTAGGGGGTCAGTAGAAGAACTACCACTTGAGCATACACCAAAGGCACTCAAATCTGCTCTATCTGCAGATAGACCAGAAACCAAATTAGAAAGAGCCATGATATAATAAGATCAATTTGACAATAATGGCTAATCATAAATTGCCACATCACTAAAGGGGAACAATGATAGCTGTGAGGCAAAAAGCCTCCTTATTAGACTGCTACGTTCCCTTTTACAAACAGCCAAAATCCCCCTATGTACTGTTGAAGCAAAAAATGTATAGAAAAATATATACTATTGTATATATTATTTGGGATTTAGTAATGGTGGCAAAAATATTAATCTCAAAAAAATGTACAGCCAACAAAATGATATGCAGAAAATCAGGAAATTAACCCAACTTGTGACAAATAAAAATATATATTGACACAGAGAGCCCATCCAAACATGAACTACAAAGATGTATATCTGTGAAAGATATATACTTTGTTATGAACTATAATCATACTGAGATATAAAACAATATGAAACATATAAGATATCCAGTATAAATAGAGTGTAAAATGTGTACTGAACTGAACCAATGCACAACCATAGGTCTGAATCAACACATAACAGACTGATAAACCGTATATGATGCCTGTGTAGACAATTGTCAATAGACAGTTATCACTATTGATATTTGGGTTGACACAATGCCTGCTATGTACAAATAGATTACAATCAAAAAGTGTCTGCAGAAAACAAGCTATAAATTATTGATTGGCTCCTAATTATAAAAAAACAATATTTGTTCAATATGCTACATAATAAGTGTTTAGAAAAAGTGATAGTAAACAGATTTTTATAAAACAGCTAGTGAAGGTTATGAAACACTAAACACTATTCCATAAAAAATTACTCATTCCCAAGATATTTCAATGTGATGGCAACTGGTGTTAAAAATAATCAACTTAAATAGTTATAAGTCAGGCCCATTAGAAAAACCAAATTATAATCTTATAATGTAGAACATCCAAATAATATCAAATCATAAAATAAAATGGTGTCTAGTACATAATTAAAGTATGTAAATATATGGCAAACATTAAAGGTTGGCCGACAATCGTCACTACCACCTATCAAACCCCCTTAGGGCCTGGGAGGCTAATGATTTCTTGCATCTGTAAAAACAGATTATTGTCACACCCACTACAAAGGTGTACTATGAAAGAAAAAAGGACTGACTTGTCATCTCCGTCCCTTCAAATCCCTAATAAATGTGCCCTATTAAAGGTATCACATATTTTGGATAGGCTGGTATCTGTATATTATAGTTTCATACACGACACCTTGTGAGAAATTATATATTTAGATGTTGCCAAATTGTTGGTTGAAGAAAAAAAAATCATCCACCAATACTGTAAAACATTAAATATTACTTATAAAGTTATAGATATACAAAAAGCCTGAGTCTAACTATAGAAGACCCTATACATTCCATATTAAACCAACAAAGTTGTATATATAGTATAATAAAGCATTAACACATGCATCCACTTTTCTAAGCCCACATAGTTGAAATAATCTTTCACATAGCTAAATTAAATGGTGGTCAAAAAAACTACATTCTTATGTTACTAACAAAAGGATATAGCAAAGTCCCAAAATAGTCCAAGCTCATTAAATCAGCCCTGATTCGGGAACAGTTTTAATGTATAATATAATCCCCAGTCCAAACAATTTCAAGCAGCCATAAACCATGAACAATTCCTATATAATCCCCGATCCATGTGTGCAACTTCCAAAATTATAGAGTCTGAAGTTTCCTCAACTGTCGTTCTCCTTCTATATCCATGTAGGTAGTGTCGCCCGATGTTAATAACTACTGTTCATAGTTCCCAAATGAGGTGAGACTATATAGATACTATAATTGAGTGGGTGATCTAATTCATCATATTGTGGTTCACTGAGGTGGTTATGGTTTCTTATTAACCGCAATCATTATTATTATACAACGTTTACAAACCATGTCAGACAACACAGCTTTTTATTAGGACTGGGATACCTTACTTTATAAACCACAAAGATGGGAGGAAGTGCCACAATAGTATCCTGGCTGGCGGGTGCCAAAAAGTTCACAAAAACAAGCGGTGAGGTAACCTTGGCAAAAACAGTAGGAAACCACGCTACTCCGAAGTAGTAAAATCCAATAGTTTAATAGAAACTGTACCACAATCCAAAGACAGAACAGTATCTTACTTTATGTTTTAAATCCAAACCAAATATTTTGGGGTTTTTTTGGGGGGATTATTACAATGTTTTAGCTCCCCTAATACGGAATTTATAGGGTCTTCTATAGTTAGACTCAGGCTTTTTGTATATCTATAACTTTATAAGTAATATTTAATGTTTTACAGTATTGGTGGATGATTTTTGTTTTTTTCTTCAACCAACAATTTGGCAACATCTAAATATATAATTTCTTACAAGGTGTCGTGTATGAAACTATAATATACAGATATTGGCCTATCCAAAATATGTGATACCTTTAATAGGGTACATTTATTAGGGATTTGAAGGGACAGAGATGACAAGTCAGTCCTTTTTTCTTTCTTAGTACACGTTTGTAGTGGGTGTGACAATAATCTGTTTTTACAGATACAAAAAATCATTAGCCTCCCAGGCCCTAAGGGAGTTTGATAGGTGGCAGAGACGATTGTCGGCCAACCTTCAATGTTTGCCATATATTTACATACTTTAATTATGTACTAGACACCATTTTATTTTATGATTTGATGTTATTTGGATGTTCTATACCAACAAATTCAGAACATATAGTAGTGGATGGCAGAGACGAATGTCAGTCATCCGTTTATAATTTATTGTTGTCAGGTGAAGTTGGACAAAAAATGTTTTTGATAGGCCATTTATAACCTTTTTCTGACCATATTCATCCACCAATTTCTGTTTACAAATTGAATGGTTTATGATGGGGTTTTTTACTCACTCCTGATCTTTAAATGTTGTTGTTGTGTCTTTCGGCTTTTCCTGGTTAGGGGTCGCCACAGCGGAACTCCGGTCCGCTAATGATTGGCAGTAGATTTTTACGTGCCGAGTTGCCAGCTCTGACCCACAACCTTCAATGAAGGTACGCCCATCCATGCATGTCTCCACAAAGAAGATGCTTTAGCAGAGAATCAAACATGACAACGTCTTACTGTGAGGCGACAATGTTTGCATTCCATTTTATACTGTTTTCTCCCCTCTATTTGGCTTGGATATTGAAATACTTTTAGAGTGGTTTAATACCTTGAATAAGTTCACATCTACTAGTTATATCCCCTTGACTTAGTAAGCCTGGCTGCAGGACATTTTGGAACTCATTTATTGATTTGGAACACCTTTAAATATGGATCTCACCAAATTACTGGAAGGATTGTCAGCTGACTGTGACAATCTAGAAATTTTTGGTTTAGCACAACCCAATTCAATGAATTCTAATCCAGCAAGGGAGGATCCGGACAGTCTTTGTGGTATTCTATTTAAAAAAATAAAAAATATGAGGACACTAAGGTCCAACATATGGCATCTTAATCTTAAATTATTCAAAGCTTATAAACTAAAGGATATAACACCAAGAGGCCTTAGAGTCCGGATCCAACCATTAGTGAACCAGATAGATGACCAACTATTCCATGACTAGAGCCAGGCACAACATAAAGCTTCCATGCTTTTTGTGGATGCCCTGACTGATTATTATGAAAGAACTATTAATCAATGCATATTGGATGTCACTGCTAATTGTGAGGAAGTCAGAGTTTATGAAGGGGAGCTCTTTTTTAACAATCATTTGAATAATGTGACCAAAGATTTATCACTACTAGAGGGAACAATTGATTAAGAAGAAAACCCAAGAATTTCAGAGAGATACCATGGATTATGATAAGGTAAACCCTTTGTTACACAGAAATATGTACACTTTTATAGCTCTGGACCCAAGATAACCAATAGAAAGAAAAGACCGTGATCTATGCTAAAAAATAAAGAAGAGTGTTATAGTGGAACATCAGGTGAGGATTCATCCTCCATCACTGATCTGGATTCTTTTTCTACCCAAGAATCTCCAGCGGCCAAAAGAAAACTAGACAGGGACCCTTTAGGTGTAGGAAACTTAGGGGGCTAGAAAACACAGAAGGCATACACAACATTCAACATTTATTAGAGAAGATAACATCCCATTGAACACTGATAATGTGCACAATATCTCCTCCTACAACCTGTCAGCAGCTGAAATAAAACTGCTTTATAAGGGTCTCAATTTTGGTACATCTTTTTTAGTGCCTGAACATACCTTGGTGGATGATGTTAATAAGTTTTGCAGATTACTTAACTTAAAAATATTATTTTCTGATACACAGGATACTCAAAGCTCTACTGATTTTCAATTTGGGAAATCTAGTTTTATGCCTCCCATGGACAAACATGTCGCAGTGTTCAAGGAGTGTGTACTCAAAGATCTTCATTTTCATCATGAAATACATCATATAAAGCCTAATTTATCCAGACCTGAACAGTTAGCCCTACAAGATCTTAGCAAGAAGCATGATCTAGTCATTCTGCCAGCAGATAAGGGAGGGGCAGTAGTTGTCATGGACTGGGACATGTATAAGACTGAGGCAGTAAAACAGCTATCAGACGTCCGTCCCTATATACAGATGGTCATAGATCCAACTCCTAACTTTAAGAAGGAAATTGATTCTTTTCTAGACCTAGCCATAAAGGAAGGCATTATTAGCTTAAAAACATGCAAACAACTCAAGGTTTCTGACCCCCAACCACAATATCTTTATTTATTGCCTAAGATACACAAACATCCCACTAATCCTCCAGGACGACCAATTGTATCTGGCAGGGGTTCATTAATGGAACCTTTATCAGCTTTTTTAACTGAATACTTACAGCCTTTATTACCTCTGGTTAGGTCTAGAATTAAGGACACCACACAATTTCTTAATATTATTGAAGATACACAGTTGGAATCCAGTTGGTATCGATGTACACTAGACGTCACCTACCTATATACTAGCATTTCACATTGGGCGGGATTAGAGGCTATCCAATATTGGCTAGATGGATCTGATTTACACACTCCTGGTTTCAATACATTATTAGTTTGTTTGACGGAACATGTGTTGTCCAAAAATGTTTTTTACTTTAATGGGAGGTGTCATTGGCAGGTCCAAGGCATGGTGATGGGAGCATCCTTTGCTCCCGTCTATGCCAACCTTTTTATGGGATATTTGGAGGCACAATTGATATATGATGACAATCACAACATATTTTTGGACCAGATAGATATTTGGAGACGCTATCTGGGTGACTGTTGGATGGTGTGGTGGAGTGATATACCTTATGCCAAGAAGTTTGTGGAATATCTAAATGAAAATAAATGGGGGATTCAATTTACACTCAGTATTGAATATCACAGTATCACTTTTCTAGATGTCTCCATTATTAGACAGATGGCTCATACTCTGGAGATACAGGTACATAGAAAGTTCCCACAGTACAACACATTATTACATGCTTCTAGCCATCATCCACGCCACATCATCCGAAACATTCCTAAATCTCAATATCTACGTATTAAACAGATTTGTTCCTCTGAACAGTCTCATGGGCCCTGCCAATATGATCTTACTCAGAGATTTCTCAATTGAGGATATCAGGCAGAATCATTGAATCATGCACGAATGTTTGCTGACCAACAGGACAGAACTCAGCTATTGCAATATAGGGATCAAACCAATTCTAAAAAAAAAACTTCACAACCCATTAGGTTAGTAACCACTTTTGGATCTAATACAAATTGGTTCAGGGACATCATTAACAACCATTGGGACATTTTGTTGGCCCAAGAAAAATTAGGTCATTGTCTTATATCTTGTTGTCTATTTTCATATCGGAGAGGTAGAACCATTAATTCATATTTTCACACTATAAACATCACACTGAGTCGATCAAACAACAAATAACGCTGTTTGAAGACAAATTTACAGGCAGCATAGCCTGTGGTCACTGTCACACCTGTAAACATATAGACAAAACAAAGGAGTTCACCAGCAAAAATACATTCCAAGTTTATGAAATCAGATGTTTTGGGAATTGTAGTAGCAGTCGGGTAATCTATTTAGCCACCTGCTTTTGCTCTGCGTTCTACGTAGGGCAAACATCTAGACCTTTCAGATTCAGAATCAGTGAACATTTAAGTGATATTAAGAATAATAGATTATCCAATGCACTGTATAAATACACTTTGCAACACAAAACAGCTAAGTTCACATTCACTATAATTGACAAAATTGAACATAACGAAACATGTAAATTAGGATGGCATATTATTTTAAATCAGAAAGAATCAGGTTGGATTGTTAAGCTAGGTCCACTATTCAGTCCTGGCCTGAATGAGTTAAGTTGATTTGCTTAATTGTTTAAACTATTAATGGATGATTGCAATCAATTCTTCTGATTATTTTCCTATATAAACATGTGTAAGTGTCTGTTCACATTAATGCACTGAAGAAGGCGAATACTCAGCTGAAACAGGTTTGCTCCTAATGGATTTTTTGGGGTTTGCCCTAATAAATATATCTACAAATTGTTTGAAACTTCTCCTGGTGTTGGATATATTTTTTCTTGAGTTTTGCATTGGTTTAATCCATGCACCCTGTCTCCCTGCATGTATTTGGTTGGTCCATAATATCCAGTTTTCCCAACACACAAAATTATCCAGAACTGTTTGAAATGGCAAGTAAGTAATTAAGTAATGTAAGTCCGCCATGTAATGTAGAATAAGGTCAGGTATTCCATTGTATTTTGCTTCCTTTGCCAAATCGGTTCCTGGAATACTAATCAGGTGACAGTCCTTCCACCAATCTGAAGCATGATCACACTAGTGCTACCTTAAGTCATCAGTGTCTGTTTAATTAATATAGGTCTATCAATTCAGTAGCTTTGTATATTCATATAGAAAGCTAAGACACAGTAGTTGCATCAATCTGAAGGCAGCTAGTAAGTGGGGTTATAAACATTCCCAAGTTCTAGGCAATCTATTTAACATGCACACAAACTGGAGCAGGAGAAATGCTGTGTGCAAAATGTAGCATTGTTTGCAGATGAAATATCTTTGCCTCATGTTTCAGAGATGAAAGAAAACATGTACACTAACTTTGAAAGATCTAGAACTGTGACAGGTTAAGCGTCTGACTGGCTATTATAGGGAGTGAAGAATAGGATATTTATTTCCATGCCAGACAAAGACAAACTGGTGGAGGTTTCACCACAGTAAGTGATAGGACTGGCATCAAAATTAAAACAGCACTTTCCTTGATCATTCAGATAAACAGGAGATATAATAAGACTATGGGCCAGATTCATGAACGCCCACACTTAGTGATGCCATCATGTGCATGGCACTCTTTGGTACTCATTCAGCAGTACAATATGATAATGTAGGCATAAGTAACCAAATAACATGCTAGTTAAGCAATCCAACATGGAGGAGCTATTCAGGGGTATATAAAGTGTGTATACTCAGTGCTCCCTTTTGCCCTGAAATCCCTGACTCTTTGTAATACATTCATGAAGACACTTAAGAAAAAAAAATTGCATGGGGTTGCTGCTAACATCATTAATCTGTACGTGCAACAGGCTTTAATACAAGGTGCTGCTACCTGACCTTGGCCTAGAAGGAGAAGAGCATTCAGACCATGTTTGACCTTTCACGGACTGCATGACACAGAAATTGTAGAGTGATACAAGGTAAACATGGATGCAGTACAGGAAATATGCAACCTCTTCCATCCTGTCTTGAGGCCCCAGGAAAATCATGGAGAACACATCCCAGTGGAAACAAAGTTATGTGTAGCATTATGTATACTAGCTTCAGGTACTTTCCAGAGACCCACAAGGGATATATTAGGGGTTTCACAGACCTCAGCCTGTAGAAAATTACATCATTTTCTAAATGGAATGCTACATCAAGCAAGGAATCATATCTGCTTACCACATACAGCAGAGGAAAGATCAACAATCATGCAACAATTCTATGCCATAACACACTTTCCTGAGGTTCTAGGGGCCATAGATTGCACACAAATAGAAACAAAAGCCTGACTCAGTGAACAAGGAAGGAGATACATCAACAGAAAAGAACTCCACTCTGTTAACTGTCAGGTTGTCTGTAATGCCCAAGGGATCATCTACAGTGTGTGTACAGGTAACCCTGGCAGTTTTCATAACTCATACATAAGGCATACCTTTGACCTGTACACTAGGATTTGTAGAGGTGACTTTCCTTAAGAGCATCTAGAGGGGATGCAGGTTATGCACTGGAACCTTGGCTCATGAAACGCATGAAGAAAACACATATCCTCACTGAGCAAGGATGCAACAATGCCCATGCTCAAACAAGGAATATAAGAGAATGTGTATTAGGCTTGCTCAAATCAAGATTCCAGTGTCTACACACATAAGGAAGTGCAGCATGACCCTGATACATCTGCCAAAATGCTCACAGTCTGTGCCATGTTGCAAAATATAATTCTCAGGAAACAGTTTCAATAAGGACAACAAGACCCCGGACCACAGTTCCAAGGATTATGGCCAGGGCCATTAGCTCCAGCAGATTCAGATGATGAGTCTGAGAAAAAAACCCAGCTGCAGATGATGCTGGCAGACATAGGTGTGCAACAAATGCCATGACTCTGGCTGAAGCAAATGATAACACACACAATTACTACCAAACTGAAAAATTAAGATAGAAAGCACATGCAGATATCAAAACTGATGCATACCAAAGTCCTCATCCTTTACTAAACTCTGCAATGGTTGTGTTCTATCAGCATAAGACATAGCCCCCAAGAGCACATCTTGTAACTGCAAGTATTAACATGGTAAATGTGGAATCTTTAAAATAGAAATGATTTATCTCATATGCAAATATTTATGTCGCTAAGATGAAACATGACTCAATTGTACAGTAATGTCATGACTGATTTATGCAATATGCATATCTTATTCTGCTTAACACTGCGCATCATGCATTTCAGTTGACCAATGTACATATACCGACAGTGAGCAGGTCAATGTTAGCATAGTTTGCACAAGTATAGGTGCAACCAATTATTAACCATCTATTATGACTGCATTTCTAAGAATACTACAACAAATACAATAATGATCAAGAAGTACATAAACCAATCATTCTCAGTCAGTTCTGGTTCAGTAGCAGAACCACCACCAGTAGCCCTCTGTTCCCGAGAAATAGTAGCTGCATGTTTCTTGGCTTTCTTAATCATGTCTCTGGCCTGATTTGCAGATATTCATAACCATGTCCTCCCACAACATTAACATCATTGACAACCTACTCCCAATCATAGTCACAGGAAGACTTGTTAGCTCTGTGTCTAACAGCTGTACGCCGTGTTGACACAGGGTCTGTATAATCACCTTATTTTCTGAATCAGTGAATGGCAGTTTACATGATCAAAATGTTTTGGGTGACATACTCCTGTATGTGATAAAAAATAAGAAACAAAAATGAATGCATGCAAGGAGTTGTGACCAAAAGATGTATGTATGGCTCTCTAGCACATACACAGGTAATACACAACTACAAAGCTTCCACCACCAAAAAATATTAATAGTAGTGATAAAACTATTCTGTGAGGATGACAACATATTTGTAACTCTAATAATTGATAATATCCTTAACAAAATTAATTTTACTTAAAATGAAGGCATTTTTTTACATGTTTAACATTTTGGATATCTCCTTTGGTTGATGTCAGGCATATATCACAGTCTGAACACATTTTTTCGACTACAAGTGCTACCTTGCCAATGCTACTGTTCACACAACACTTTTTATTACAAACATTCAGATTTCGCAGAGAAGTGCAGGCAGGTAACTTCACTCAAGTTTCCTTAAAAGAAACATAAGTGCTATAATACTATGACAACACCAATGGATGAAATGCAGACAGCAAACAATTGCTATTGAGAAACGTAAGCCATTAGTAATTTTAACAAAAATAATCCGTTGTAAGTAAATATCACATACCTTTACAGAAATAATATCCAGTATGAAAGTACACAAAGAATTGCAATTCCAGCAGTGAAATAGCAGTATCAAAATCTCTGGAGACAAGCAGTCTCCCTTACTATTGTGCAAGTATCTTACCAACACGATTAGCTTATATAGTCCGGATTCCACCCTCTGAGCACTGTGAATATGCAAATCAGATGTGAGTTTGTTAGCACTCTTCAGTAACACACTAAAATGTGAAGGATGCTGGAAAAACCTCTCAGAAACAGTTGGCAGTTAAAAAACTTTTTAATGTCACTTCAAACCAACACAAACAGCATAAATGCTCGAAATTTATGTACGTTTTCGTCTACACCACTAGACTTCATCAGATAACTTCCCTGTGTTCCCACCCAGCTTTAAATCAAGCAAAAACTCTGAACCAGACAATAGAATGCCACAATTAATTAAAAAAACATAATATATATAAGAACTTTGAATAGCACCATGTTTCAAGATTGAAAAGTGTGTGTAAATCATCACAATATATATTAAATACAACACTCTAATAACAATAAATATAGAGTAAAATGTATAAAATGTATGAAAATAAAAAAATACATTCACTATTGGTCAAAAATGTCTCCATCCAGTGGTTATTATATGCAAGTACATCTTGTAAGGTGAACTTTTATTAAAACCATCACCCCATTTTCTTTTAGTATAAATTCCACTTTATAAAATAAAAATAAAAATAAAAAACATAATATCAAACCAGACCCAAAATGTTAAGATTACAGCAATGGACATTGTCATCAGGAATCTAAAGTTACAGGTGTGGAGTGTTATTTGATATTGTATATAAGTTTATAATTTAGCAGCTCTCAATTTTAATAGAGGAGCAATTGAGATGTTCTCATTTAAACCAGGGGATCTTGCAGCATTTAAGGTCACCTGACAAAAAAAGTTCTCTGTATTCCAGTTGGGGTCTACCATGGACCCCCCTGGCATCCACAAGAACATTCTCCAATAGAGGAAATGAAATGTTTGCTTGCACACACCTCAGACAGTGTTTGTACAGAGTGTTTTTATCATTCTTAGTCCTAATATCATACAAATGCTCGTAAATGCATTTTTTTCAATTTATGGTCCGTTTTGCCCACATAAAATGCTCCACAGGACCCACAGGTCACTAAATAAACCACACCACCACTGTTACAATTACTGTAACTGGTTCCAGCAATCACCATGTTTCTACCCATAATTTGTACATGGTCAGTGTTGGAAATGTAGCACATTGTGGGCATGCTCCACACTTGAATGTTCCCTTCCCCTTGGTGTTCACTGTTATGGTGGGCAATTTTCCACCCTCAAATAATTTCTTCAGAATTCTGCCCTTTTTAAAAATAATTTAATTTTCACAGGTTAATTTCCCAAAGCATTCAAATCAGTTAAGGTTACAAATCTATTCCACTCTTTCCTAATAATACCCTCCAGTCTTACCTTTCCAGCAGCCTTCACATTTTACTGTGTTACTTTTGGATTTTTCATGCTGTGGGCTGTTGTTTCTCCCTACTGTATATTTCATTAGCATTCATCAATACCACTATGTGCTGGGCAGGTAAACATGGTATAGGGTTCTACATGACGTTGTGCACACACCCTAACAGCACAAGGGTGAGCATTAAGAAATGTTGCTTGCTAAGGGCTTCCATGTGTGAATGTTCAGTCTGACTGCATGACTATGTAGTGCTTCATACTGCTGACATTTTGATGTACACTTACTGAGGGTGCATCAGGGAGACTATACTTAACAGAAATTACATTGACTAATGTATGAGATAAACTTTATAACAGTTTTATTAATACATGCTTATAACCACACTGGGCCTCTAAGTACAAAGTTGTCCAGATCTCTAAGTACATAACTTATTTAAATATACAGATCTCAAAATTAATCAAAATGACCTTGCATTCATGTTAGAAAACCACAGAAAACTGAATAATGGTCATAAAACAAGACAAAAAATAACTGCAGTATTGCAAATATTTGTTAGTATTGTGACAGGAAGTGTTAGCTTAACAGCTGGCAAATTAAAAGGGGAAGTGTCAGAAAATGCTTATGTTGCACACTTAATGTGAATTGATATAATGTCACATTTTCAGTATGTGTAATCTAGTCTGTCTTCTTCATTATATAAACCACTGAAAATAATTTCAAATGTGTATTGTTAATGCCACGGCTTTGAGGTTCAAATCCAGAGGAGATGCTATTTTTGTGAAAATGGTGATGTTTAAGGAACATATGCTTATGTTATAACACAACAAACTTGAGATAACATTAGAAAAGCTACATTTGAAATAGTTGTTTTTCTATTTTCTTTCTTCATCATTTGCTTGCTGGTTATTATTGTGCAGTGTTGATTGTCAGTGGTATCTAAAAGTGAATGACACTTCATTCCATAAGGTAAAATATCAGAAATATAGTTTGGAATGCCATCAGTAGCCTAAATGAGCCTGACATCAGTGTGCTTCCTTCAGCAATATGGACAGAGATCACATTGTCTCTTCTGGGGCCCTGGTGGAACACACCCGTACCTCCATGTCAGTTCTACACATATACTGTGTGGCACCTACTGACACACCAATATCAGGAGGAGGGTGGACAGCAGGCCTAAAAAGGGCACCTGTCCCACAAAAGTTAAATCTTATACATAGCTCTCCACTTTGCCTGTGTGTCTTCTTGGCACACCTGATTTGGTCCACTCAGCTATACAACATTATCCTGTCATTTGTCACCCATTCCTGGTGTGGTGACTCTCCCAATTCATCAAATTCTGAGTACAGTTCTGCAGTTATGGTGTGAAAAGTGGATACCTATGGTGCTCTCCCACCAGTGTCCTGCAAATTATTGCATTCTTTCCTCTGTGTCCTCCACTCTGCTGGTCTTGTACCATTTTCACCACTGTCCTATCAACTCTTTTTTCACACATTTAATCAGGTCAAAACACAGAATCACACTCAACACATATAGCCAGAAATGAGCCATTGAAAAAGCCTTCACTTTCTGTACTCAGCAGTTGCATGGAGCTTTGCAAAACACACCAGTGCTGATGTGGCATTTTATTTATATGGCAAAAACTTGTGAGTTTTTGACATTGCCCACTCTAGTCTAGCTGTCTTCCTGTTAATATGCTTAAACCTTCTGCACTGTAGGAATACATAGTAAAGGAACTACTTTTAGACAGTTGCTATAGGACTTACTAGGCGACTGGATGTGAGTTCCTATCTGGTTTGTTGTGACAATTAACATGTCTATAGACTGTTTTAGAATAGTATCAAGGGTTTAATTCCAAAAGTATATCAAGCTAGTATTTAATATTATTTTATATTGATAGTATATGTCTCAGTACAAACATCTTTATTTCTCTTAAATGACAACATTTAAAGAAGCAAGCAAGAAAAAGAACACCATTTCAAAAGCAGAGCACTAAAACATTTGTGGATACAAATTGGTTATGAGAAAAACTTTAAGAGCAACATACCAGAAGGACAGTCATAAAAGTCCCACATACAAAACTCTTTGTCTCTCTTCCTGTCTACATCTCTCTCTATCTTTTTTTGCCATTCTGTCACATCACTTTTTACTGTTAGTCTGATGCCCTTTGTGCTACTGTGCTTAGCCTTGCTGAGCTATGTAAAGGCAGGCTGATAATATGAGGAGACAGTTATTATCGCTTCAACAGGCTGCAGATTTGACTGTACACAATATGGGATGTTCCAATTGTAAATAGTGTTATGGAATGTGCTTTGAACAAACTTCCTTGCTTCACAGTGTTTCATTTGTCAGGTTTTCCACTAGAATTCACATTCTTGGTCTTTCCTGTGTTACATACTCATTCACAACCTGCAGATATCTGCAAAAAAAATACTGCAAGAATTAGGTGCAATACAGCCTTTACATATTAACAATTATAGTACAAAAGGCACATTTGGACAATATTGCTGCTACACACACATAAGGTTATAGGCTCAATGTTGCTTCATTGCCATCCATATTCTGAAATGTATTAAGTATGACTCATATATGTCTTTATAGATGTACTCTGTCATTGTCCATGTTGGAGTGAATGACTTGGGATGTACCTCCCTGGACTACATGAAAAGAGACATGGAAGAGGTCTCAGATCATGTAGTTCAGGCAGGTATGACCCTAGCCCTGAGTAGCATCCTGCCATCCCCCAGAATGACACCACAGTATAAGGACAAAATGATTGACTTCAATAATTGGCTAAGCTTCTGGTGTCATTCAAAGGGGAGCCAGTATCTGTCTGCCTGGGATGACATGATCGACAAACCACAATGCTTTGCAAGAGATGGTTTTTCACCTATCGCCCCTGGGATTCAGGTTACTGGCTAAGGCTCTTGCCACCCCTATAGTGCCCTTTTTAGGCAAGGTTCAAAGGAAAAAACTACCACCGTAACAGGTACAAGTAAGCAAAATCTAAAGGTAATGCTACTAAATGCTAGCAGTCTAAACCTCAAGATGCACTCTCTCGAGGCTCTCCTAAAAATGGAAAACATAGATATCTGTGCAGTAATGGAGACCTGGTTCAAAACTCCAGAGAGCACCCCTGCAATACCAGGCTACAAGTCATACCACACTTTCTGGTCACCAAACCAGGACCGAAACAGTAGAGGTGGAGGAGCGTCCATATTCACCAAGGACATTCACACCTCCAGGCTGGTTGCCCAACAAAATGCATCTGAAATTCTCCAGGTGCAACTAACACTATGTAAGACTGCAATACAAATTGTAGTTTGCTACAGATCCCCCACCATGCCCCAAGATTCTCACTACACCTTTCTAAACATACTGGAAAATATTAAGATACAACCAAACACCCTAATACTGGGTGATTTCAACTACCCTGCCATTAACTGAGAAAACTATTCCTGTACCAACACCTTTGCTCAACGGTTCTTGGAATTCATAAATTCCAATACCCTAGAACTAATTCATAGTCCCAGCAGGGGTACCAATATTCTAGATCTGGTCATTGCCAACATGGGAGATCGATGCTCCAAACCAGTGGTAACCCCCTCATTGGTCAGATCAGACCATAAGCTAATCATCCTTGACATCCACATCCCACCCCCACTCCCCTTTGAGGAAACTTCTGTAAAAAACTTCTCCAAAGCCAACTTCATGCTTCTCAAGTCAGAAGTAAACTTCATGACACCCATGCAGATGGGAACTGGAAGTTCAACTACTGAATCCTACACTAAGGAGCTGTATGAGCACATTCACTCATGCATGGAGCCATCCCAAATAGAACCAAATAGAATCAAGACGTTGTCCTCTAAAAAAAGGAAGCAAATCTGATAGTCCCCTGCCATAAACAAGCTGTACAACAGAAGGAAGAAACTATTGCAGAAAAGAGGAAGAACCCAGGAGTCAAAAAACTCCCTCACAAGCCTCAGTCGAAAGCTGGGATCCCTCATAAAATCTTTCAAAGCTAGTTATGAAAACAAAATTGCCAAAGATTCCAAAGACAACCACAAGGTATTCTATAGCTATGTCAAGAATCTAAATGGCAATACTCAGATCTGTTCTGAGCTACAGCAGAATGGCACTAGATATACTGATCCCAAGGATATTGCCAATGTCCTGACAGATAGATTCAGTGCCAACTTCACCCCACTCTCACCCCCTAAAGGGCCCATCTCAATACCGAAAGAATGCCAAATTCTGGTAATCACTACCACTCAGGTAAAAAACACACTTTCCAAAGCCAAGAATACAGCATCCATGGGACTAGATGACATCCCGGGCTGTGTACTGCATGCACTACAAAATGAACTGGCACCTCACCTGTGTCATGTTTAATCATAGCCTCACCTTAGGCTTCATGCCCACTGAGTGGTGTACAGTGACAGTCATCCCACTCCACAAGGGGGGATACACTTTGGATCCTGGGAACTACCGTACCATCAGTCTGATGAGCCTGATCTGCAAGGCCATGGAAAGTATTATCATGGAACTTATAAAGAATGATACTGGCAACCTTCAAACACTGGACCCCACCCAATTTGGGTTCGTGAAGGGCCATTCTTGCCTCCTGAACTTGATTGACCTGTTCGAATCAGTCTCTAGAACTGTGGATGAAGTTAAGGTAGTTCACACAGCCTACTTGGACCTCGCCAATGCTTTCAACACTATCTCCCACTCTGGAATCATAGATAAACTTACTAAACTGGGGAGTAATCCCTACATCACTCGATGGGTTGCAAACTTCCTTACTTCAACTTCACCCCACTCTCACCCCCTAAAGGGCTACAGATCCCCCACCATGCTCCAAGATTCTCACTACATCTTTCTAAACATACTGAAAAATATTAAGATAGAACCAAACACCCTAATACTGGGTGATTTTAACTACTCTGCCATTAACTGGGAAAACTACTCATGTACCAACACCTTTGCCCAACGGTTCTTGGAATTCATAAATTCCAATGCCCTGGATCAACTAATCTATAGTCCCAACAGGGGCACCAATATCCTAGACCTGGTCATTACCAACATGGGTAATCAATGCTCTGCACCTATGGTCACCCCCTAGTTAGTCAGGTCTGACCATAAGCTAATCACCCTTAACATCCACATCCCACGCCCACCCCCCAGTAAGGAAACCTCCATAAAAAAACTTCTCCAAAGCCAACTTCATGCTACTCAAGTCAGAAGTGACAAACTTCATGACACCCATGCAGACGGGAACTGAAAGTTCAACTGCTGAATCCTACACTAAGGCACTGTATGAGCACATCCACTCATGCATAAATCGTGCCATCCCAAATAGAACCAAGATGCTCTCATCCAAAAAAAGGAAGCCAATCTGGTGGTCCCCTGCCATAAACAAACTTTACAATAAAAGGAAGTAACTGTTGCAGAAAAGAGGAAAATCCCAGGCTGATAGCCTAGTACCAACCTATGAACCTATGACAGAACACACACTGTAAAAATAGCTGAACCAAATCCAGCTCCCGACAAGTGACAAGTGGTGTACTGCAGGATTCTGTCCTGGGTCCACTCTTGTTTGTCATCTACTTCTCTGAAGTACAGGCCAACACTAAGGGACTCTGGCTTACAAAGTTTGCAGATGACTGCAAGCTGGGAGCCATTATTGAACCCCCAAATGATGTGGATATACTACAAAAGGGCCTTACCGAAACAGATGCTGGTGCCAGAGCCATGAGCTCAAGCTAAATGCCAAAAAATGTGAGGTTGTCCCCTTTGGGAAAACCACGTACCTGTGAACTACCACATAGGTGGCAGTGCACTAAACACTGAAAGTGTGATAAGAGATCTAGGGACACAGGTAGACAGTGGTCTCACCTTTGATAACCACATAGCCACAACATTCAGAAAATCATTCTACGTGGCACACATCATCACTAAGGGCTTTTCATCAAGGGAAAAAGGAGGTCATTGTCCCTCTGTACTCATCCCTCATTAGACCCATTATAGAATACAATGCCCTGTTTGGTATGTACCTCACAAGACATCTGCAACAACTAGAAAGGCTGCAGAAATACCTCACAAAAAGAATCACAGGCCTAAAGCAAATGTCTTATGCTGACCATCTAAAGAAACACCAGCTATACTCTGTCACATATCACCTACTCAGAGGCAATCTCTGCCTATCATACAAGGCCATGTTAAACCCAGAATTGTTGGACATGCTACACTTAAAGAAATCCCAATCCCTCCAAGCCACATGCTCCAGGGATCTTGACCTTGTCATCATGATGAATAGAACATGCTGAAGGGACAGGTTCCTAACCCAGAGACTCCCCATGCTCTGGAATAGCCTGCCCATACATGTCAGGCAGACTGCCTCAATGGCCCTCTTCAAGAGGAACCTTGACGATTGGATGGGAGATAGGAATTTCACTCTGGGGATCACATCAATAGCGCTGCTAGGCAGGGGTCCAGGAAAGTAAATATTTGTGGGAAGCAATAGCCAGGGAATCATTATGGCTAGGCTTGTATAGGCCCGAGGGCTGATAGCCTACTACCTATATATGAATTTATTAACCTAATCATTACTCATTCATGTCATACAAACACATAGAATTGCATAACAACAATTGCAACATGCCTCAAATACATGGACAGTTACCAGATATGAGGTCTGTACAACTATACACCTGTATCATCCATGTAATGATTAATGTAATGCAAGTGTCATGAGAAATATGTACATCACAACACATTAAAAATTAAGATTACACATCTCTGTTGCACAGTTGATCAGAATCAGATCCATTTGTATACCTATATTCCTTATATGTATGAAAAGAGGCATGCAGCACCATAGACTACTGCTATTTTCTGTTCTAAAATCAATTACTCTTGCACTAATATTTTACCATAAGTCTTGTAAATAAGATTGTCAGCAGTGCACAACAGAAAGAAATTAAAAAAAACTGAGTGGATTGCATAACTTCTGTATGTGTTAATTGACTGCTGTATTTAAGATACATGGCTTTCAGTGTGCTGTTGATTTAACACGTTTCTGAAAATTTATGTCTGCACTCCAGCAGTTACATTAACAGATGGTGTACAGTGACATGTAGCTCTTTCAACAGAATTCAAGAGTATTATTGAAGAGTGCAGTGTCATATTTTTGACATGCCTGTTTATATTTAAGGTGCACAGTGTGCAAGCATGAGCACATATGACTAATGTTTTCATACAATCATGCCAAAATGAACACTCATGAATGCTTGGTTGTCAAAACACAGTTTCACAAGTATAAATTTCATCCAAACACAATACTGTGACACTGGTACATGTTTCTCACAATAAGACAGTGTACATGAATAAGAGGTTGGAAAACTTATCTAAGCAGTATGTCATTACTTGTGATCAGCACATTGCTGTTACTTTTATTTGCCAATATACATGCCTTTTTGCCCACAACTGTGATGCACAATAGCTTGTTTTCAACACACTAATGTGGTAATCCTTAAAAATGTCTATTATGACATTTAAAGTCAGACTTCTCCTATGGCACTTGTGGTTAATACTCTTTAGATTGTGTGAATATATAGGGAGGTGTTTGAATACAACACTGATTTTCAAGACTATGTGTTTGTGTGCGATCTGTACTGCTAATTAAGATGTCATTGACCCATGCATTTGCTGTGTCCACTTCTACTCAGGAGAAACATTTTAACTGGGAGAGGGCTTCACCATCACCTTATCCCACTTTTAACACAAACATCTTCTCTGCAACATACTGATGTGGTCATCCTTTTATAAATGCACTCCCTCACTATAGAAGTCAGACTTCTCCTGTGATGCTTGTGTTTGATACTGTTCTCTATAGATTGTAAAAGTAGGTTGGTAGGTGTTGTGACTGTGTGTACTTTCATTTACAGTTTGCTATATCACAGCACACATTATGTACACTTCCACATATGAGACTATTTTCAGTAGCAGAGAGCTATGGTATAAATTTCTAGCATCCCCAGGCAACACCCAGTTTGGGAAACACAATTGATTAGATAATTCCTGTAAAACTTCACTATCTCACAGTTGTAATGTGACTTTTCCTGTGGTGCTGTTTGTTGGTATTGTGCTCTGTAGATTGTATAACAAAATAGGTAGGTGGTTTGAATCCAGCACTGACTAGTACTGTGAGTGTGTCTATCTCATGCTGTGACAAAAAGGATTCAAATACATGCATGCAGTGTAGCTCTGCAGTGTTGCTGTGCTTTTCCATTTCTTTCTTTCCTTTTTAGCAGAACCATCACACTATTAAACAGTGGTGATGCCATCTATTCAAATGTGTACTGTCAGAGACATAAACCAACATTTTATATGGTGCTTGTGATTCATGCAGTGCTCTGTAGCTTGTGATCTTAGTTAAGTAGCCAGTCCAAATCCAGCCATTACTCCTTAGACTCAGAAGTGTTAGTAGGACTGTGAATGTACATGTAGGTAACAATGCTGCCAGTCACATATCTGCTATGTACATGCATAGCTGGGAGTTCCTTTTATAATAATTTATATACACTTTTCACAGATAAATGCTTTGTTTAACATTGATGATGCCGTTTGATGAAATGTACCTTTTCTAACAGTGGTAGCATGCCTTCTCCTCTGACATGATGTAGTTAGACAATGTTCTGTATGCTGTTGCCTTAGTAAGCCATGGGTATGAATCCATGATTATCTACACATTGTGCATGAATGGGATTGTACCCTAACAGTGAAAAACTGCATTATACATCATGTTTTTTTGTGTATACCTAGCGTCATGCAATATTGTGTGACAATGAGAGAGATCACACCAACCCTCTTTTAGCCAAATTAAAAGCACACATAAGCCTTGCAGCAATAGGATGATGTCATGCCATCAAATACACATATATCTGACAGTTGTAATAAAACTTCTCCTTTGGTGTGTTCAGTCTTCATAGGTTCATAGGTTCATAGGTTTATACTAGGCTATCTGCCCTAAGGCATTTATAAGCCTAGCCCAAATTTTTACGGCTTACGCCACCCCTTATATGAAAAAATACTGTGCCCATTAGTTTGTTGTGCCTCTGTCCAGCAGTGACACAGAGATGATTCCCGGGATAAACCTAAGATCTCCCATCCACAGGTCAAGATTTCTCTTGAACAGAGCCAGCGAGGTGCTCTGCCTTACATGGACCGGGATTTTATTCCACAGCATAGGGAGTCTCTGAGTGATAAATCTATCCATCCAGCACGTCCTATTTATATCCGTGCTAAGGTTTAAGTTGCTTGCTCTAGTGGTTTTGGTGGATTTGGATTTTTTGAGGTGGAGCATGTCCATTAATTCCGGGTTGGACATGGCCTTGTATGTCAGGCACATGTCACCTCTGAGCAGATGGTATGCAACTGAATAGAGCTGGAGTTTCTTCAATCTGGCAGCATATGACAGATTTTGGAGACCCTTTATCCTTTTGGTGAGGAACTTTTGGGGTCTCTCCAATTGCTGCAGATGTCGGGTGAGATACATCCCGAATGGGGCATTGTACTCGATCATTGGTCTGATAAGTGAAGAGTACAGGGGAACAATGACCTCACTAGATCTGGATGTGAATCCCTTCATGATCAGGTGGGCAATGTAGAAGGTCTTTCTAACCACTTTAGCAACGTGAGTGTCAAAAGAAAGGCCACTGTCAACCTGGGTCCCCAGGTCCCTGATAACCTCTTCTGTGCTTAGTGGATTGCCACCTATATGGTAGCTTGGGGTTACCTTGTTTTTCCCGAAGGGTATGACTATACATTTTCTGGCGCTTAACTTCAGGCCATGGCTCTGGCACCAGCTATCTGTTTCCGTGAGTCCCTTCTGAAGGATATCCGTGTCCGATGCACTTTCCACTATGGCACCCAGTTTGCAGTCGCCTGCAAACTTTGTCAGCCAAAGTCCTCCCATGTTGGCCTGTACTTCTGAGAAGTAGATGCTGAACAATAGGGGGCCAAGGACCGAGCCCTGTGGGACACCACTTGTGACCGGCTTGGAGTCTGACATAGCGCCAGCAACTCTAACCCTGTGGGTTCTGTCCTTAAGCCAGTTTGCAACCCATCTTGTGACATATGGGTTTACATTTAAGCTGGTAAGTTTTTCTACAATACCCGAGTGGGGTATTGTGTCGAAGGCCTTTGCAAGGTCAAGGTAGGCTGTATGGACTGCCTTTCCCTCATAAATGGCCTTGGTGACTGTTTCGAAGAAGTCAATCAAGTTCAAAAGGCATGATCTGCCCTTGACGAAGCCAAACTGGGTCAGGTCCAATGTCTGCAAGTCCCCTATATCTTTGTTTATGAGCTCCATTATGATCCTCTCCATAGCTTTGCAGACTAGACTTGCTAAGCTTATGGGGCGGTAATTACCAGGGTCCGTAGAGGCACCGCCTTTGTGGAGTGGGACCACAGTTGCCGTATGCCACTCCTTGGGCACGTATCCTGTGGTAAGGCTGAGATTAAACAGCTGCCTTATGTGCAGGTTTAATTCCTCATTTAGCTCATGTAGCACACAGCTGGGGACACCATCCGGTCCCATTGATGCTGTGTTTTTAGCTTTAGAGAGAGCAGCTTTCACCTGCGCATTTGAGATGTCTGGGAGGCTACACTCTGCTGGGATAGTTATCTCTCCTTTAGGGGAGGGGGGTGAAGTTGGCACTGAACCTGTCTGCCAGTATGTTGGCAATGTCTGTGAGTTCAGTGATTTTTGTATCATTTTGGACTAATTCTGAGCATATCTGGGAGTTTCCACCCAGGTTCCTAACATAGCTGAAAAAGGCCTTATGATTGTCCTTTGAATCCATGGCAATTTTTCTCTCAAAATTGGCCTTAGTTGATTTTATGAGTGCTCGTATTTTTTACTAATAATGATCAGGGTGACTTCCCTTTTATGGATTTTGTTCTATCATGTAATAGCTTTCTCCTCTTATTGTAAAGTTTGTTAATGGCTGGGGTCCACCAGACTGGACGTTTGCCCTTTGTGGAAAGAGTCTTGGTTTTATTTGGGATTGCCTGATCCATGCAGTCCTGGAGGTGTTCATAGAAGGCATTTGTAAGGGCTTCCACAGCTTGGGTTGTGGTTTCCACTGGCTCAGGGGCCTTGAAGGATACCACACCAGTCTTGAGTAGTGTAAGTTTGCTTTAGAGAAGTTCTTCACTGTGGTCTTTTTTGTTTTGGGGGGGGGGCGGTAAGTGGATTTCCAGTGAGATTAGTTTATGATCAGATCTCACCAATGAGGGATATACTTCCGTGTGGAGCATTTTGTCCCCATGTTTGTGATAATGAGATCTAGTATATTTTCTCCTCTCGTGGGAACAGTGACTAGCTGTTCCATGGCATTTGAATTTATGAACTCCAGGAACCGTTGGGCTAGAAAGTTAGGGCTTGAGTAATGTTCCCAGTCTATATTCGGTAGTTGAAGTCACCCAATATGATGGTGTTTGGAGATACATTTATACCCTCCAGTGTCTTCAGGAAGGCTGTGTGGGGTTCCTGAGTTTGAGAGGGTGGCCTGTAGCATGCTACAATTTGTAGAGCAGTTTTGCCTATGGTTAGTTGCACCTGGATGGTTTCCGAAGCTTCGTGCGTTGCCACCAACCTGGAGGTGTGGGTATCCTTTATGAATATGGATACACCCCCTCCTTTTGTGGTGTGGTCCGGGTTTTGGGGCCGGAACGCATGAAATGAGGTAAAACCTAATAGTGCCGGGGTGCTCTCAGGAGCCTTGAACCAGGTTTCAGTTACAGCACAGACATCGATGTTCTCCATACTGAGAAGGGCCTTGAGTACGTGCATTTTGAGATTTAGACTTCTGGTATTGAGCAGCATTACCCTCAGTTTCTTCCCATTTTTGTTTTCTAGGGTGGTAGGTTTAGAATTTGAGCCTTGCCTAAAAAAGGCACTATGGGGGTGGCAAGAGCCTTAGCCAATATCCGGAATCCCAGGGATGACAGGTGCAAGCCATCCCTTGCGAAGCAGCGTGGCTTGTCAAGCATGTCATCCCAGGCAGACAGACACTGGATCCCCTTTGAATGACACCAGCCATTAAGCCAATTGTTAAAGCTGATCATCATTACATGATAACATCAAGTAATTTATGTATTAAGATAGGTGGGTGTTCAAAACCCACAAGGAGTGACTATAATACTTGTGTATACTGCTATGTATTAATGATATCCACCACAGTTGCAATGGTAGGATCATAGAAAGTTACTAGGCTAATGGCCCTAGGGCCGTTATAAGCCTGCACTGTAATGTGTACAATTGCAGTGGGACAGGCCTCCTCATCCCTTTTACCTTAAACAATTGGTTTGCAACACAATCACATGATGTAATGTCTTCACATAGGTCTCTTTTGTGCATGTGATTCATACACATTTTGTTAGCCTGAGCAGTCCACAGAAGTGTTTGGTTTCCTTTGATTCTGCATTCGTTTTTATTATTTTTTTACGTTGTTTGTTATTGGGCTGCTTTTGGAGAGAACCACAGAAAGGTTATTGTATATAAGATTGGGTTTCATTTCAATGTAGTTTGTTAGACATAAATACAGTATTCTCTTTGCGTAAGTCTAGAAATGTAGTCATATTAAAGCAGGCCTATATATTTTACATTTTACATGCATTTTCAGTGAATGCAGTGTCAATAGAAAGGAATATTTCAGGGAAATATACAAATGAAATAACCTTCCATCAAGAATACTGATAAGAATAAAATGTGTTAACAGAATGTGAAGTACATTGAGTACAAACAGATCTTGTTTTGATGGCATGAGGCTTTGCAACTAAGGTTGAAGAGGCATGTAGAACTTGTAGGAAATTTACAAGGTTTTGGTATTATTAGGAGAGTTACTTTAGGCACAGAAGTCAGTATGTTAGTTTGGACTGATATGCAGAAAGGCATTACAGAGCAGTCCACAGAAGTTTGGTACCAACACTCGAGAGTGAGTGCAGAAGTGGGGTCAAATATCCAACATTACAGCATATTACAGACAGTATAATGAATTCAGAAGCTATGGACATTATAATTCAGTCTACTTCTGTCATGCTAACATGGCATATGCAAAAATGCACATAAATCAGGGTACAAGTATAATCCATCCCCTAACAAATGGGCTGTGTTTCTGAATGTCATGATGTATATTAATATGTCTAGCCCTTACTTCATTCAAGTATATTAACAAGTTACCACCCATGCATGAACACTTTGGCGTAACTGGGTGCTAATGCTGCACCCATTGCAACACCATTTGTTTGCACATAGATCTCATTTTGAAAAGACAAAAAATTGTAACAACACAATTTCTGTCATTTCCATTAATAACCCAATAGTATTGGGGGAGTACATCTTGGTTTGCAACAGTTCGACCCTTACCGTATCCATCCCTTCTTCATTTGGGATGATGGAATAGAGCGACTGAATATCCGATGTCACCAACAAATCAGTGTCATAAACTTTAGTGTCCTCTATTTTCTGTAAACAATCAAAGCTGTCTTTTTTGTAAGTCAGATTAGTTGTAACTACTTTTTGTCGATGTTTATTAACAAACACTGATAGGCCTTCTGTTTTACTACAGGCACTTACAACTATGGGTCTTAGTGGGGGTTCATTTGAGTCTTTGTGGATCTATGGAATCCCAAAGATGCAACTAATTTTAGGATTAGTATTCACTAAACTTTTTCTGGTTCTTTCATCTATGCTTCCTGTATTGAACCATTCTTCAATACATGCATCAATCATTCCATACCCCCTTTTTACTTCTTTCATTGTGATTGTTTTGTAACATTTATCAGCCAATATTTCACCCATTTTTCTTTCATAAAATACTTTGTCAAGTGCTACTAATGACACCCCTTTATCTGCCTTCGAAAACAAAATTTCATAATTTTTAATAAGCTTATCAAAGTATTCTTTTTCACTTTTCGACAGATTAAAGTACTTAAACTCAGCTAATTCAGATAATTAACAGGTAGTGGAAGTGTATCAGAGAATAAACGGGAGAGAAAGAACATGGGCCCAAGTAACAGTGAATGGCAGAATGGAAAATAATGCAAACAATAAAAGGCAACCATAAAACTGCTTTGTGAGGAAGGGAGAACGAACTGGAACAAAAGGAAGCAATCGTGGAGGACATAGGTACTGTGAACTTTAAAGTTGCGAATTTGTCTAATTATTGTTTATCCAAAGAAGAAGGCTGTGTCCTTAGTAAAGGATGGGATTTTGCACCAGCTCAAAGAGCAAATAAATTAGAGACTATTAATGAATTAATAAATTATGTTAGACTCTTGAATGTTGACATTCCATGGGATCCAGTAAAGTTCCGTGCAAGAATAAACTATTCTTGCATAGAATAGATTGTGTCTGTGCAGTACATCAGCACACCTTGCATATTCATGAAGCATACTGCTGTAACACCTACACAGACATGATCCATGAACAAGTGCAGCGGACGTGTTACAGCAGTGCCTGCATATGTAGCATGCCCCCTTCACTCAGAAAGTGCAGTTATGGCACTTTTAAAAGCAAAAACACAGTTGTTTGTGGATATACTGCACAATTGTGCAGTATATCCACAGAATGCATGCCACAGACATGCATCTGGAGTGTGTAACCCCGGGCCTCTGCTGAAAATAGGCTTCCCGTCCTAGTCAGACTTACCCTATCAACAAATGATAAATGAAGAAATAAAATAACAGCAGAAACACAACACTGACATGCCTGAGTTCCCATACACCTCACAAAATACATGCTAACACAAAACCCGTTATCCCATGCACTTTTAAAGTGCTAAAATAGTACCTAGTGTTGTACCCTTGTTCCCCCATTATGACAGGCACACTCCTAAAGTGAGAAAAAGTTAAATTTCATTTAAATCCTCAAAATCTTTTTTTATTAACTCATTCACTCCAATGGAGCTCAGGAAGTTTGCAATGTAACTTCCAATGGGCAGAGCCTAAGCCTTTTGACAGAATCAAATTCTGTTCTCACATTTCAAACAAATGTTCATATCTCTGGAACCATAGGGATTATGAAAGGAATATAAATGGCAAACACTTCAGCGCAAACTATTTTTATAGTATTAGTATTCTTTAGGGTCTAGGTCTTAAACTGAATTTTATAAGTCACAATAAACACAGCAGCTATTACATTTGAAATATTTTCTAAACAACTTACAATATCTCAGCAACCACTTAAGTTACACACATGCTGTCAGCAACATCTTATTCATCTAGCTGAGAGCTTTCATTTGAGGTTAAGGAGTTCTGTCTGCCTTACTTGGTTGTTGAGATATTTAGAAAAATGTGAAAATGATATCTGTAGAAATTAATATCATAAAAGCAACAGTTAATATATATTTACACGCACCAGATAGAGGTCAAATATTAATGCAGTTGAGTTTGCTATTGTGTAAACTTTAAGATGAAATCTATTAAAACATTGTACATAGCATAGTTTTGGAATTATTGATGCAAATATGAACAAGCAATATTTGACACCTAGACACGTCAGTAGGAGTTAACTGCAGATGCGCCTGGAGGCATCACTCGGATGTAATGAGTTAAACCAATACAGTTTAACTGTAGCTGAGCAGGTGTGCCCGTCGCGTAACTATGCATAGCAGAGTTCGAACATCAAAAGAAGCTAAATAGAAATATACAGTCATAATAATAATAAGGAAAGTGGAATAGTGTAGTGGTTAAAGCATTCGCCTGACATGCAGTCAGTCATGGTTCCAGCCCCACAGCAGTCCATACATTTTCATAAGTGAAACACAACTAAAATGTATTTTTTATAAATAGGTAGTGACTATTATGTGTATGTTATCCAGGGTAGTGTAGCAGCTCCAAATGTGAGGTGTCACTGAAATTTAAAATTTAAGTGAAAAATAGCGTAGCTAAGTGGATTTGTGCACTGGTAAGCAGGGCTAAGGATCTACCCCTTTAAGCAATAGTTATCTTAGCTAAGCAGGTTTGCCCCGGTGCTTAGCTCAGCTCATCAGTTTCCAAACTGTCCATTCACATTAGCCCTATTTAAACCTCACAGGCAGGAATACAGCTCATAACCAGTTGTAGCTCCCCAGTGTAGGCACTATGGCTGGTGTAGGTGAAGGTGTGCGCTTTCGGGTGCAGTGCTGGGGCACTCAGGAGTCCAGGGTCATGGTTGGACTCCTCATTAAAGACCATGAAGTGTGACTGCTGCACGACAATTACCAGAGCTCCCAATACAAAGTGGAGGCATGAGACCATCTTGCCTGAGATCTCACCACTGCCACTGGCATCCCTCGGACTGGTGAGCAGGTCTGGCACCACTTTGCCGACCTGAAGGGAAGGAAGAGGGACCTTTTGGACCAGTGGATCCAAGATGCCCAGGTGGGGAATGCTCCAGCCATGTGTAAGTATTAGCCAAAATAAGTGCTCTCCAAAGTCCAGCCTGTGTATGTGATGGATAGGTATGCATAAATGTTTTTTTCTTATCTCATGTACAGCTGCAGATGAGAGGGCTGTGAACTTGGAATCCCATGCCAGCGGGCTGCTAAGGCTGCTTTGTGAGGCTGGTGAGTAACAATCTAGCTGGTATTATGTAGGGCAAATAAATAAAAAGTAGTAGAATGTCACCTTGCAGTATTTAAAAATGGATATGTTTTTTAATGACTAAAGAAGCCAGTAGGAGAGTAATAGTGACATACAGGTTATATATAAATAAAAGTGTAAGTAATTGTCAGTAAAAGTGAAAACCCCAGACTGGTTGTGTTTACTCTGGTACTGTATGACTTGAAATGTTTCATGCACCAAGAGCTGATATTAGAATAGTAATGTTGTTTTAGCCTCTGTTTTCCACCCTGTGCTATGTCAAAAGGTATGTATATGAATGTATATATAAGAATGTTGTAATCACAAGGTCAGATTGTACAACCAAGAGAGAATTAGACAGAAAACATTCAAGAAAAAGGTAACAGTTTCTCGATAGCTTGTTCTGATGAAACACAAACGTGTTGTATTTTTAGCAGAAACAGCCACAGTTCAAATCCCGGGAGTGGTAGTAAGCTGTATGCATAATGTCAAGTAGGATTTTGTGAATATATGTAGAAACAGTCAGGTAATGTTAACAAACATTCCTTCCACAGGTCTTCCAGGTAAGAGAAGGTATAAAGTAGCTATAAGAAGGCTGTAGTTATACTGTGTCCAACAACGATGGTCCAACTCCAAGGCTGCAAATGACAGCAGGATAAGTACATACACCAAGTGGTCTCCCCCAGGAAATGTTCAAAAGTGTCATGCTGTCACAGCTACCGGTCCTGCTACCAACAACCAGGGTGACTGATAGAAATCAAGGTAGAGTATGTCAGTAGCACACACACACACAAAGACACACACACACACACACACACACACACACACACACACACACACACACACACACACACACACACACACACACACACACACACACACACACTATGATTGCACATATGTAACCCTAACTATGTGAATATGGGTAGAAACAGTCAGGTAGTATTAACAAACATTCCCTCCACAAGTCTTCCAGGTAAGAGAGGGTATAAAGTAGCTATAAGAAGGCTGTAATTATACACTGTGTGCAAACACACCACTGCCCTACCCAAGGCCATAGGTTGTTGTAATAATACCTGTAGAGTAATGATTAGAGCAATGATCATTAAAGCTGTGACCACTGCAAGAATCTACATTTGTTAATTGAATCTCTCTCTCTCCCCCATCTTATCTTCACCAATAATCTAAACACATAAATGAATGGGTATGTTTTCCACCAAACCTACTGTTGGGACATGTGTCCAATTGTTCTACAAATGTTGAAATGTATTCCAATTAATGTTTCCTGTTCAAATACTATCATCGGTGGCCTTTTGCTACCGATGTAACCTGCACACTGGTGTAATGCCCACTGTGGTTCCATATATGCATGCGTTCTGTTTGCTATGCAAATGTTCCAAACCTGATGTTTTGGGTTAATTGCAATACTCATGCATGCTGTTATAACTAATTCTGGAATGTGTTTACCATTACTAACCAACATATGTTCTAAAACTGCAACACCATAGGATGTCTGGGAAGGCCAATCCCAATGGATCTGCCACTCCCACCTCATCTGGCCATGGCACCAGGCCCCAGCATGTCTGGGACCAACCCTGGGACCCCCTCGTCTGCTGGTCCTGCACCACCTTTGGGTGGAACCGCCTTAGGGGATGGGGCTTGTCCCCCCTCAGGCATGGGTCCAGACAGGATCCTGTCACTCGAAGCCAGGTCCGGGGTCTGGTGCATAGCGAGTTCGGCAAGGAATTTGGAGATCTGCTATGCCAGCTTGAGGGTCGTGTGGCACATTTAGAGGGTCAGCCTGCCACTCCTGCTCAGCCCTCAGCACAGCCACCTTCGGGACCCAGAAGGTGCAGTGGTGACTGCCCATGGGTGGGGACCACAGTCCCACTGTATCCATTTGGGGGCATGTGAGCTTCTGATTACCAAACACCACTCCCTGTTCAACCTGTTTACCCCCACATGTGTCATATATACCACCCATGTATGCTGTCATGTCTGTCTTGTCTGTCTTCCTACCCGACCTACTTCTCCAAATATACCTACTATTTTTCCCCAACATCTCACTCTCATGTTAAAAAAAATAGGGCAATCTGTTCCCCCTCAAAAAATGTTGCCCCATACATAGCTGTCCATTTTGTGCATGTGTCCACTGGACACATGTAATCTAGTCTAATTGGTTTCACAACACATTATTGTTGTCCTCACCCCTCTCTCAGGGGTTTGAGTGTCCAAATTTACCTTCAAATTCAGTATATATGCACAGCTGTTGCTGTAGAAGAAATGGACAGCTATGTAGCTTTCCTAGACCCATCCTGCACATCCCTAGTTATCTTTCATATTGTTTTTCCCTCTTTATGCCCCTTTTTCCCCACTTTTCTATCACCCATTTTTTCTTTTCTTTTAAAGAAAGTAGCATGGGGGTAAGCGGGAGTAAGCAGTAGTAAGTGGGACTAAGCCTGTTTGCATAGTGCTAAGCGATGCCTACACAGGCTAAGCACTTTTAAGACTAACCATCTGTCAGTATAGTTAATTCGAAGTTAGCATTGCTTACCGCTGTGCAAACCCACTTACAACTGCTTAAAAGTGCCTTAATCACTCAGGCCTTGTTCTGCAAAGCAACAAAATAATCATCCCTTGCAAGTCTTGAACCCAGAACACTGCACACCATAGTCACAGCAATTTACCACTAAACCATCTGAGCTATACATATGTCTGATTTTTTTTCAAACATATCATGCAGCAGAGTCATTCAACAGTAGGGAAAAGTTTGTAAACATAAGTCATGTGTTGTATATATATCTAAATGTATATGTGTATGGAGATGCATATATATATATATATATATATATATATATATATATATATAAACATTCATATGTAATATGTGTAGATATATACATATAAAATATGCACATATATGATATATGATATATATATATATATATATATATATATATAAGTAAGTCTATACATATATATATATATATATATATATATATATATATATATGTATATATAGAGAGAGAGAGAGAGAGATAAGAGTGAGCAAGCTAAATTTAATAAAATAAATAAAAATATATTAAAATGCAAATAGGATAAGCGCTTTCATACACATGGGTACTTCATCAGATCCATTCCTACATGAATTAACAATGCATTTAAATAGCTTAGTGTCTAAGATCATGTGACTTCAATAATGGCTTAATGGGGATGACTTCATTTAACCCATTGCCTTCATCAGCCCTAAGCAAATGCATCCATTTAGTCTCAACACACTTTGTTCTTGTTTTTATGTCACCCCTCTCAAACTTGATGTATACATTTCTAGTACTAAAAACTTAAACCAATGTTCACATCCTGTTAGCATGACATGTTTAGATAGTGCATTCCTTTCACCTTTTTTGCTAATGCCATATACGTGCTCCCTTATACGATCCCTTAAGCAGTGGCTGGTCTTTCCGACATAAAAACTTTTACAAATGACACAGGATGCACAGTAAACAACATTTTGACTACTACAGTCTGCATAAAACTTGATGTTAAAAATCTGTCCTATATCAGGGTGTACAAAACGGTCATCTCTATCTATGTATCTGAACGCATTGCAATGACGGCAAGGAAAAATACTTATCCTTTGAGTAATTGCACCCTCTTGGCTACTTGACAAGGGCTTATAGCATAACATTTTCTTTATTGATGGACGATTCCTAAAACAAAAAGAGGGTGTATCTCATAACAACTCCTTGCATCTATCATCTGAAGCCAAACTTTTCCAGTGTTTTTTGATAATTTCTCAAATGGATCCTGAATCTCTAGAGTATGTGTGGCTCATACGTGTGGGTTGAGTGGGTCTCATGGTGGAAGGAACGTAGTCCTCCCTTTGATCATTGAAATACGGTCTTATGTGTGTGCCCATCAACATAACTGCATTATTCTGTGCAGTTACTATGTCTGTACCACTGTACCCTCTATTCATCAGGTTAGAGGCAAGTGAGTCAAAAGAGTCATACATATCACTGTCTCTAGTACTTAATCTCACTGTTCTAAAAACTGTCCTTTAAGGAGATTCTGTTTGACATGTTTAGGATGCATACTGCATGAATGTATTGTGTTATTGGTCTTACAAGGCTTAACATACTGTCTGGTATATATACCTCCTACAATCTTATACACCATTACATCTAGGAAAGGGATAAACTCTGCAGACCATTCATAAGTAAACTAGAGAAAACTGGTAGTACTGTTCAAATAGAGCACAAACTGGTCAAGACTCTCTACTGTATCCCCCCAAACAAGGAAAAGGTCATCCACATAATAGCCATAGTAAAGTACTTGGTTTAAGTTTTTAGTACTAAAAATGTATACACCAAGGTTGAGAGGGGGTGACATAAAAACAAGAACAGAGTGTGTTGAGATTAAATGGATGCATTTGCTTAGGGATAATGAAGGTAAGCCATTATTAAAGTCACGTGATCTTAGACACTAAGCTATTTAAATGTATTGTTAATTGATGTAGGAATGTATCTCATGAAGTACCCCTGTGTATGAAAGCGCTTATCCTGTTTGTATTTTAATATATTTTTATTTATTTTATTAAATTTAGCTTGAGCATTCTTATCTCCCTTCCTTGCCAGCTTTATTTTCTTTTTAGTACCTCCTAGACTGAGACAACAAATATTGCCAATATACTGGCTGACATACTGAGTGCAAACTTTACCCCTCTCTCCCCTCTCAAAGGACCAATCACAATACCAGTACACTGCCAGGCACTCAGTATTACTGCTGCACAGGTTAAAACACCACTGTCTAAGGTGAATAATACAGCTTCTATGGGGCCTGACAATATCCCTGGCTGTGTTTTACATGAACTACAGAGTGACCTGGCACCTCACCTGTGTGACCTGTTCAAGCACAGCCTGACCTCAGACTTTGTCTCTAATGAATTGTGGACTGCTACAGTCACCCCTCTCCACAAATGAGGTGCGACTACAGATCCTGGGAAATACTGCCCCAACTGCCTGACAAGTCTGTTATGCAAAGCTATGGAATGCATCATCATGCACCTAATAAACTAGGATAAGGGAATCTGCAGACTCAGGTTCCCACACAGTTTACTTTTGTGAAGGGTAGGTCATACCTGCCCAGTCAACCTGGTCAATTTCTTGGCATCAGTCACCGGAGCTGTGGATGAAGGCAAGGTAACACATACAGCCTACCTTGATCTGGCCAAAGCCTTTGATAACATTCTCCACTCAGGAATCATGCAAAAACTCACTAAGCTAGGCATCAATCCCTATATCACTAGGTGGGTTGCAAACTGGGTCATAGAAAGGACTCACAGTGTGGAAATAGCTGACTCCAAGTCCAAACTCTGGGCAGTCATAAGTGGCGTCCCACAGGGTTCTGTCCTGGGTCCTCTCATGTTTGGTATCAACTTCTCTGAAGTCCATGCCAACATGAAGGGGCTTTGGCTGACAAAGTTTGCAGACAATTGCAAGTTGGGAGCTATTATTAACTAATTAAGTGATGTTGGCATCCTACTGAAAGGCCTTACTGAGACCAGTGACTGGTGTCAGAGCCATGGCCTTAAGCTCAATGTCAGAAAATTTGTTGTCATCCCCTTTGTGGAAAACTCTTTTCCCATGATTTACCACATTGATGGTAGTCCCCTGAACAAAGAAGGCATTATAAGAGATCTGGGTACACAGGTTGACAGCAGTGTCTCTTGACCACCACATTGCCACTGTGGTCATAAAGTCCTTCTATGTGGGATCTCTCAGTACTAATGCATTAGCATCCAGGAAGGAAGAGGTTATTGTCCCCCTGTACTCTTCTTCACAGAATGACACAGTTTGTTTCAGCATACATAGTCTGATGGATGTGAGGTAGGTAAATGTATACATTTGTATGACCTCATTTTCTGACAACCATCATATCATTACAATGATTTACCAGAGAAATTATAATAATCTGTAAAACAGACCAGAAATATGAGCAATAAACCTGGACATCCTGAAACAATCCAGCCAGTTGACAGGTATGCTTAGAACCCCATTCTGCAATGAATCTGGACCAAGGCTGACAAAGTGGTAGGTGGAAGCCATGAAAATGGGGATGTATCTGAAGTACTGGTTTAGATAAGCTAACACAGTTGCTGTAGTAACACCCTCCTGTGTGCTCTAACATATATTTACTGCAGTAGCACAAGTAATTGAATTAGGACATCTTCCATGGGTAATTACACGTGCAATTGCAAATACATCAGGCACTACGGGGATCTAACAGCAATGCCGACACCAGTGTGAAAGTGCATACCCACAACCAACATCACCACAGTCACAGTCACATACCGGTAAGTCAAGTGAACAGTAGAGTATACGGACTGTGTGAACAAATACATCATTGTTTGCCACTCACACACTAGCCCTACATATACAGTCCCAATTTTCAGTGTAGTCTGAATCCTGACCTTGGTACAGGACATGTCTCAGTTTGCCACTACAAACACATACAGCCAATAAATAAGTGGAAACTGAAGCAGCATGCACAGTCAGATAAAGAAGGAGCCATAACATTTACATCCACCCCCTCCATACACAGCCCAAATAACATGTACACATGACATGTGTACACAATCATGACAGTCTAACAATGGCCAGACATACACAGGCCTCTCACATGTACAGTTCACCTCAGAATGTACAGGCTCAGGACTCATATCTAAGGCCTCTTCCCTGACATGTCTGTGAGTCTACTACATCACTGGGATGGTAGCAGGAATGAAGTCAAGAAATAATTATAATAAATATGTCTGCACCTCATTGACATTTGGACAAATCCTGACATCATTTGGGGAGAGATGCATAAACACAGGGGTAGATTGGACATATTGCTGTCATACATTGAGACAGTTGCAGATGTTACTGGGTTTATTGTAACATCCTTTATGAGGATTCAATGTATTTACTGACTGCATTCTCCAGAGTCCACAACTGACTTACCAGGGATACCAACTGTCTGGGGAACAGACAAAACATAGCAGGCAGACATGTGGCCCGTCTGTGGACAGTGTGCCAGTGGAGACGTATGTCAGAGACATATCACTGTCAGTTGTGAAGTTACTCACTAAATGCATGTCCACACAAACCCTGTAAATCTATCAATCCACCATGTGTATAACAACACTGATGACAATGAATCTGTTCAAAAATCTGGGGATATGTCCCCCATGTTGTTTGGCTGTCTTCACATGTCCTGTCCTGTGATGTATTGCCACCTACTGTATGTGAATCTGTAGGCCACTACCTCTGTAATGTCGCTCACACAGGCAAGGAAAAGGGGCAATGCCCATATGTCGGAACTAGCAGCAGTGTCCAGGCTCACAGCACAATACAATGTGGGCACCTACATAGTGGTATGGCCTTAGCAATATCTGACATCTGCACATCTGTACAGAGGACAGACAGAAAGCAGATAGCCAACAGGTTATGCATTAGGATGAATATTTTGAAAGATAGATATCTGAAACTGAAAGGTATGCCATTACTACATGACAGCAGTCCTCAATGACAATGCCAAAAAACATAGTAGTCTACAGTTAATATCAACATATCAGATCAATATCCAACAGGAGATACATAAAAACATGCAGCTCAAACACCAAGAACAAGATAGTCAGTACTCAGAGTCCTAGCTTTGCATGCAGGGGTGTATGGTTTTAGTACTACAATCTGCAAGCTACTGTTACTTGAAAAAGCACTGTTAAAAGTACAAACATAATGATACAATATGTTTTAAACTATTTTTGTCAACCAGTGCACTGTAGCTGGTGTAACATGCAAGTGTGACTGCATATAACCTGGGATAATACCCATGTATGAAACAAATACAAAGAGAAAAGATTGTGGTACTACCCATGTATAGCTAAGTGTCCCATACAGTATAGCCACACCCCTTGCTACTGTAATGACAGCACATAAAAGCACTTATGTACAGGAAATTAAATACTAATATTAAAGATGTCACTACCCTGCTATTTTATCAGACTGGAATGTGATCACTGGTTACCAGGGCTGAGCTATGCTTAGCAGGTTTCAGGATTGCTTAAATGTAAATGCTAAGCAGATCTGCGCAGTGGTAAGCGAAGCTTACATGGTGTGATCACCTATTCATTTAGCCGTATGCTAGCACCACTTACTGTTGCATAAACCCACACAAACATGTGTAAAGCTGCTCAAAACTGCCTTAATCACTCTGTACCCAACAGTCCTTCTTCTGCCTAGCAATAAAATAAACAGCCCTTGCTGGTCTTGAACCCAGGACCCTGCACACCACAGTCAAAACAATTTACCAGTAAGCCACCTCAGCATTATAGCTTTAGGATGATTTCTCAAACATACCCTTCTTTACAGACAGTTTACAACAGGGAAGAGACACTGTGCAATTAGGAAGGATTGGTATATATATATATATATATATATATATATATATATATATATATATATATATATATACACACACACACACACACACACACACACATATATATATATATATATATATATATACATACATATATGTATATATATTTTATATATATACATACACACACACACACACACACATATATATATTATATATTATCTCTCTCTCTCTCTCTCTATGTGTATATATATATATATATATATATATATATATATATATATATATATATACACACACATACATGTCACAAAATGCCGATACAAACATATGCTGCTGATAGACCACTCATAACTGGGGAAGCATGCACAGCTGAATACAAAAGCAGCCATGACACTTACATATCTCCCCCCCCACAAAAGTCCAAATAAATAAGTGAACAGTACACTGCTACAAAATCATGATAGGCCATACACAATGGCCAGATATACAACAACCTCTTAACAAAACAAGTAAAATGTTTGAACATAGCAAAGAGGAGTACAACCAGCCAGTAATTCATACATGTTTATTATACTCTGATGTCTTGGCCAAAGCCTTCAAGGAGTCAAACATTACCAGGAATACATGCCTTAATCAGAAGAAGAAATTAACACCTAATTACAAAATGAAAAACACAGCTTCCAATTACACTCCTCATTTAATCCCCTATGGGATAAAATATCACAGTTAATATTAATACATTGAGTCTGTACATAACAATTGTCCTTTTATGAATGTTTCATGAAACTGAGGAGCAGACTTTTTCAAAACATTACCTTGGAACTCACTACTGTCCCCATGTGAGATGTTTTTCAAATGTAGGGCTATATAACTGTCATCTTTCTTATCAGTAATATGTCTCACATGTTCTAGCAGCTTAGTTTTAAAACATGTGTTACTGTCCCCCACACAAAATATGTTACAAGGGCATCTAAGAGCATTCTATATACACCAACCTCTTAAATGTACAGATTCAGCATGTTTCACAGCCTTTCCCCTCAGCAGCAATGACAGCACTAAATGATAGACCAGTATACCTATCAATCTCCTACTGTATGACATCTGGACAAAGCTTGACATAATTAGTGGATAGAGACTCAAATACATGGACATGCTTAAGATATTGCTGTTATACACTGAGAAAGTTGCTGGTGTTACAGGGTTTGTCGTAACATATCTTTTCTGAGCGATATAAAGTCAGACAAACAAATGGATGATGCCATTTACATAATGCAATCACCAGAGTATGCTACTGATTTGCCAAGGACAACACTTGTCTGGGGAGTAGACCACATATAACAGGCTAACCTGTGGCCATTATGTGGATGGCCCTACAGTTGAGAGCTATGCAGAGACAGAACTTTGTCAGACAGAAACTCATGCAGAAGTAGCATGTGCAGACAAACTCTGTTAAACTAGCAGTATTCCAAACATATAACAACAATACTCACATTCTACCCCTAAGTCTTGAACCTTCTCCACCATTTAGTTGGCTTGTCTCCACAAGTCTTGTTGTAAGAAGTAGCAGCTTACACAACTCCAGGATGTCTTCCTCACAAGTAAGGGAAAGGACCAACGCCCACATGGAGTACTCAATTATAGGAGTATGTTGCCATAACATTGGCTAATTGAAGAACTACATAGCTGTTTTGTATGCAATTAGCAAGTGGCGAACCCCAATAGGTGCACAGGCCATCACCTGGTCATAAGCATCAACTGCAAAAGCCATGCTGCCACCTATTCAAACCAGCTTTATCCCTGTAGTGCACAGAGAGAGAGAAAGAGAGAAACAGAGAGAGAGAGAGAAAGAGAGAACAAATAAAACATAAACTGGAAAAGAGAAGAAAGAAAAAAAAAGGTAAGTGGAACATGCAAGCATGTAATTGAATGTAGTGCTTGGTCTGTAATAATGGGAAATATGATTTGGAGGAATATTTGTCCCAACAAGACTTGCTGTACTAATGTCCTGCTGAACAGCTGCTATGGCCACAGCATCTGGCCCTCTTGGCAGTGGGAGGGATCACAGACATACCTCTCAAATGTACAGATCTTCACAGAATGTCCAGATTTTCCTATCAATGTTTTTGTCTGTTCCTCCTGAAATCTGTACTTTTCTGGCAAATAGCAGAGGACTGAAGTTATCAAATAATGACAAACACTTGGGTTTAAGACTCCACATCCTTAGGAATATTCATGGTAATGCAAAATGTATCATTCTACAAACTTCCTATGTTTGTAACAGGAATATTTAAAGTATGTTCCTATTTATCCCCCCATCATTTAGGCTTTGTCCAGATGTGATGCTCTGAGAGGTTGTGAGGTATGATCACAGCTCAGGAGCCTGACTCACCCTGGGAAAGAACAGCTCATATATAACAATTGTTGGGGTGTCTGTCAAACAGTTGTGACTTTACCACTGCTAGGCCAGTTAATGGGATGTTGTCCATATTCATGTTACCTGTGAATATGAGTATGACACGTTTGTCTTGTAAAGCTAAAAGACCTATATAGGGCATGTGCATAGTAAAGTACTGTTGTAGACATGTGTGTTGAACTGCATGTGATATATTGAATTAATAACATTCAACTGTACAGTGTTCTACTGAACAGTAAGCACATTTGTGACTGATACCTGTAGTTACATACACATATACCTGTGTTATGTCATCCAAACCACTGGCAGGTCTGTGAGCAATGGCATTGTAAAATAATACCCTACTTATGACTGTTGGACATCTTCCAGGTTATCACAGTGATGTCAAACCCTACTGTGCAATCAATGTATTAATGTATGGTGCAGCTATATTAATACAGTATCAGTAATGATGTCCCCTTTGACACCCATTTATGTGTGCCATTGTCCAGACGTACTGCTGTAACAGGTTGAGAAATATGATTGAGCAGCAAAACTGTAAATACAGTGTGCCATACTTACATTCAACAGAAATGTATACCAGGTATCCCCTGAGCACATGTATGTATGCATATGTTCAGCTGGGAGGCACAAAACTAATCACATGGGTTTCAATCAGTCTGGTACATAGGTTGTGCATGTTTCACATGTGTGTAATATCAGTGCCAGTGCATACAACAGACATAAATGTGTACAGCTCCTGGTTGTTGCATTGCCCTGACATTGATATGGGTACTAGAGTAGGCATGATTATCAGGTATTAATCAGAGAAGTGTCCAACTGTGTTATGACCTTCTGTCCATGCCTACCACTACCAGCTATATCAACACTTATATACAGTGGATATCACAAGTGTACTCACTCCTGTTGGAATGCCACATTTGTGTGCTGTATGACAATCAGACCACAGAAGATCATTTCATAATGTTTCTCATCTTGAATGTGACCCCTAACCTGTACAGTTCATTGAAATACAAAGGTGTTTCTAGGAAGGTGAGCAACTATTGCCAAGTGAAGATGTGCCATGATGTTAGAGTCCAAACCAAGATGAATGAATGCTGTAACCATCTCAAGAGGTGCAAACACAATATATCAGTTTAAGGGTGTACACACTTATTTAACTGACTTATTGTACATATTATTATTTCCATATGTTTTCACAGACCAGATTGTTATGTTTTCAATTGAATTGTACAGGCTATAGGTCACATTACAGGTGGGAATTGTTTCGAAATTAGTTATTGTGGTGTCATGTTCCATTTGCACAAATACCAGGCATTGTAACAGGAGTGTGTACCCTTTATATCCACTGTAGCTATATGGACTCAGCAGTACCTGACCTGTATAACCAGCCTCCACGCTTTGGTGGACATCAGCAATACACAAACCACATAATAGGTTGCTACATTGGCTGTACAGGGACACATAGATGCAGGCAACAACTTGAAAGCAAGTCCACCTATATCTGAGCAAGTATGTAAGTTCACAGGTGACTTCCTGTAAGGCTGACTATGACTATAAATCAGACTTATCCAGACAACTAAGGACAATTGCAATTGTGTCTCCACATATTTTGTAAGTCTCAGAGTAAACAACACAATTCACCCTGTACCGGGGATAAAGCATACCTGATACACACATGCCATGGATATAGGCAATCTGCATCACACAGGTTAGGTGGGAACATCACCACCCTGTCCATCCAAGTTGTAAAGGGGGATATGCACATCAACCACACTCCTCCCCTCGGCAATGGTGAGCATGTACATATTGCCTACTAATGGCAACAACAGCATATCTCCATGGAGCATAATAACATCACTATCTGCCTTCTATATGAACTCAGCCATGTGCTCACAGCTCCATCACACACCACAGTCAAACACAGACCTACCACCATCCACACACCATCCACATAGAAGATGGCCACTGTCACCCCTCTACACAGAAATGAATGGAGAATAGAGGATTATGCAATCAAGTGTCCAACACTGGGGGGGAATAAGATAACTCAGGGCCAGGAGTGTAATGCAAGCTGCTATAGCCATGATAGCTTGGAGGGTTATGGTGTAGTCTGGATTATTTGCAAGTAATATCCACTGTTGATGTACAATTTGACAACCATATGAGGTCCTGTGACCTTTTTCCTGTTTATGTCTTCAGGTAACATGCAGAGGGCTTGCCTACCCCTACCAGCATTCTGTGTTGGGGAAACTGACATCAATCACCCAATATGTAATTGGACATTATGCCCTGTTATTTGGACAGAGAACAGAAGATGTACATGAGAGGACTGCCCTGTGGAACAGTGTGGTCCACAGGGTAAATGATGCTGGCCCGCACAGCAGAACTTATGAGCATGTGCAGTATTGGGCCACTGACTTCATCTGCCATGCCCGTGAATAGGCTGCGGCTGTAGTGAGGGACCGGCTAGTCACAGGTGGGGTCCCAGCCATCCAGCACCCCACTGACACCCACTGAGGAGCTCCTTGCCAAACTTGGGGCACCCGCTCAATGCACAAACCATGAAGCTGAGGGAAGCATTGTGGAGATGGGTTGCACACACACACTGGATGAGGAGTGTGCAGGTAAGGTCCCAGTGGGGATTAGTACACTAATGTATCAGACATACATGTATCTGTATTGTATCTATATCCATGTATCAGATCTGATTGCAGTTGTGGAGGAGGTTTTCTAATGCACAGCGGTGCACATCTATGGTGATGACAGGACATTGTGTATTATTGGGGTTAGTACTGCAGATGTGCAGACATGCTGCATCTATCCTGTACCAAGGCCACATGTGAGTCTGCTGACAATAACTCCCTCTAACAACCACCTAGGACCCTCTGCCCTGCATATGGGATAGCAGCTCGAAGCTGGTGAGTATGACATTGTTGCCTGGCAATATCCCAGGCATGTGAAGGGCATGATATTTACTATACACACAACCATCAGTAATAGCTATATTGCATTTTTTGCATGTTCACTTGTGCTGGGATTAAATGTATTGCATCACAGTGGTCACCACTGGGGCCTATCTGATGTGACAACTTGTCAGTGCCAAGACATCTGGACAGACACCAGCAAAATGGGCTGGACAAACGGCCTAAGTTTGGGACATGTGTGACATATTAGTGATATACAGTGGATATAACATGTGTACACACCCCTGTTAAGATGGAAGGCATTCCTGTTACATACTAATTAGGACCGCACTATGTCAGTCCACACCTCTTCCAGCCTTTAATGTGACCCATAGCAGGAACAGTTCATGTGCAAAACCAAACATCTGGAGTCATGTATTGCACCTACAAGGCTGGCCACCTGTGAGGGCAGCAGACATCATATCAGCATGATGTTTCAGTCAGGTATGATACCTCATGCTGCCATATGTGTCAGTACACTCACTGTGGCCTATATGGCTATAATATCACATACATGGGCATTGTTAAGGCATACAGACCACTTCCGACCATGTATAGGTTGCAAACATATGGATATTCTAGACACATCTGTACAGAGGACTGTAGGTTCATAGGTTCATAGGTAGGTACTGGGCTATCTGCCCGAAGGCATATATTAGCCCAGCCATGTTGTGCAGTATTCACCACCCCTTCAGTTAGTTCCATAGGCCCTTGATCTAGCAGCTAGTACCCTTGGCCCCTATCTAGTAGAGCTGTTGGTATGATCCCTGGTGTGAACTTTCTGTTACCCATCCACTCGTCAAGGTTCCTCTTGAAGAGTGATAGTGAGGGGCTCTGTCTTATGTAGATCGGGACCTTGTTCCATAGCAAGGGAAGTCTTTGCGAAGGGAATCTATCCCTCCAGCATGTTCTATTCATTGTTGTGATGAGGTTTATATCCCTAGAGCGTGTAGCTCGAGTAGATTTGGTATTGCTAAGAAGGAGCATGTTCACCAGTTCTTGGTTGGACATGGCTCTGTATGTTAGACAGAGATCGCCTCTGAGAAGGCGGTATGCAACAGAGAAAAGCCTTAGTTTTTTTCAATTGTGCTGCATAGGGCAACTGTTTAAGGCCAGTAATCCTCTTAGTGAGGTACTGCTGTGGTCTTTCCAGCTGCTGGAGATGCCTGGCCAGGTACATTCCAACTGGTGCATTGTACTCAATAATGGGTCTGATGAGGGAAGGGTAGAGGGGCACCACTACATCCTTAGATCTTGATGCGAACCCTTTCATGATTAGATGGGTCACATAGAAGGATTTTCTAACCACCTTGGCAACATGGTTATCAAAGGAAAGCTGACTATCTACTTGGGTCCCTAGATCCCTTGTTACTTCTTCAGATTTCAGGGGGTTACCTCCTATGTGGTAGTTCGCGGGTACTCTGTTTTTTCCAAAGGGGATCACTACACATTCTTTAGCATTTAGCTTGAGACCATGGCTTTGACACCATGCATCAGTCTCATTTAGGCCCTTCTGGAGGATATCCATGTTGGCTGGAGACTCTATTATAGCACCCAGTTTGCAGTCGTCTGCAAACTTGGTCAGCCACAGCCCTTCAGTGCTTGCCCGTACTTCTGAGAAGTATATGCCAAACAGGAGGGACCCAGGACAGAGCCCTGAGGCACACTGCTCGTTACTGGTCTGGATTCGGACATAGATTCTGCTACTCTTACTTTGTGGGATCTGTCTGAGAGCCAGTTTGCGATCCATCTTGTGATGTAAGGGTTTATGCCCAGGTTGGTGAGTTTATCAATAATACCCTGATGGGGAATGGTGTCAAATGCTTTAGTAAGGTCAAGGTAAGCCATGTGTACCTCCTTTCCCTTATCTATAGCCTGAGTAACTGTCTCAAAGAAGTCCACCAGGTTCAGAAGGCATGATCTGCCCTTGACAAAGCCGACCTGTGTGGGGTCAAGTGTTTGGAGGTTCCCAATCTCTCCATTTATGAGTTCCATAATGATTCGCTCCATTGCCTTACAGATCAGACTGGTCAAGCTTATTGGTCGGTAGTTCCCAGGGTTGGTTGTGGACCCACCCTTGTGCAGCGGAACCACCGTTGTTGTGCGCCATTCTATGGGCACATATCCTGTCGAGAGGCTGAGACTGAACAGGGTATTCAGATGCGGGGTTAATTCATTTTGGAGCTCGCTGTACAATGGTTTAACCTACTGCATGTGAGGCAGATGCTGTTACCACACTATATAAAGTAATGCCAGTGGGAGGTGGTCACCAGCCATGTATGGTATACACATCAAAATGGTAGAAGCCACACACGATATGATACACACACACACACACACACACACACACACACACACACACACACAGCTGCCAGCATTGGGATTAAAATTCCTGCCTACCTAAATATTCCTACTATAGTGCTACACAATTATCAGATGTGCCACAGAGCCTATACAGTTCACCTATTCCAAAGGTACTTCTAAGGTGGATGACATCAACAGGGCTACTAAATTGGAGTGTGGGGAAGTGTAAAGGGTAGTACACAGGTCAAAAATGATGTACCTCACACACACACATGCAAACAGTTGCCAACAGGGTGATTAGAACTCCTGCCTATCTAGTTATTGTTACTATAGTGCTACACATTTATCAGATGCGCCACTAAGCTGATATGTTTCTACTTCGTCCAAAGGTACTTCTAAAGCAGATGACATCAACAGGACTACTAGATGGGGTGAGGGGAGGTGTGAAGCTCAAAAGATCTTTATGTTACACATTTACCACATGCACCACTGAACGTACATGGTTTAGGGTTGCCAACAGGTACTTCTAAGGTGAATGATATCTGAAGAACTACTAAATTCAGGCACTGAGAAGTGTACTGAGTGTAAATGGAGCCAAATTCTTTAAGGTATGGAAACATACACACACACACACACACACACACACACACACACACACACACACACACACACACACTTGCCAGGAATGAGATTCAAACCATTACCTATCTAGTTATTGCTATTAGATTGTTTCATGTTTATCACACACTCCACAGATCTTATAGGTAGGACAGTGTCCTAACATACCTCTAATGTGAGTGACATCAGCAGCAGTGGTAAAAGAGGAGTAAGGGAAGTGTAGTGAGTGTGTATGGCCTTAAAATTGGGTCTCTATAAAGGCACACACACACTCTCTCACACAAACACATATTTTCATAATTGCCAAGACTGGGATTAGAATTCCTACCTAACTAGTTTGCTACACTATAGTATTATGCAGTTATCACAAGTGCCACAGAACTTTTATGTTAGAGAGCTGTCCAAAGATATCTTTGAAGGTGAGTGACATCAGCAGCAGTACTAAATGAGGGGTAAGGGAAGTGTAGTGAGTGTGAATGGTTAAAAAATCAGGTCTGTACAAAGACACACACACTCTCTCACACAAATACACACATTTTTATAGTTGTTAGTACAGGGATCAGAACTCCTATCTAACTAGTTTGCTATACTATAGTATTACACAGTTATCGCAAGCACCACAGAGCTTATATGTTGGAAAGTTGTCCAAATGTATCTTTGAAGGTGAGTGACATTAGCAGCAGTGCTAAAGGAGGGATAAGGGAAGTATAGTGAGTGTGAATTGCCACAAAATCATGGCTCTAGAAAGGTGTACACACACTCTCTCACACAAACATTTTCATAATTGCCAGGACCAGGATTAGAACTCCTACCTAACTAGCTTGCTACACTAACGTATAACCAGTTATCACAACCACCACAGAGCTTACATTTTGAAGGCCTGTCCACAGGTATCTCTGAAGGTAAGTGACATCAGCAGCAGTGCTAAAGGAGGGATAATGGAAGTGTAATGAGTGTGAATGGCCACAAAATCAGGCCTCCACAAAGACACACACACTTTCTCACACAAGCACACACATTTTCACAGTTGCCAGGATCAGGATTCAAACACCTACCTAAGTAGTTTGTTACACTATAATATTACATAGTTATCACAAGTGCCACAGAGCTTATATGTTGAAGAACTGTCCGAAGGTATCTTTGAAGGTGAGTGACATCAGCAGCAGTGCTAAAGGATGGGTATGAGAAGTGTAGTGAGTCTGAATGGCCTCAACCACATTCATCTAGAAACACACACACACTCACACGCAACTTTACATTTCACAGGACTGAGATTACAACTGCTACATAGACACTTATTTGTACTGTAATGTTACACAGTTATCACAAGCACCACTGAGACTATAGGGCTGAGGGCTAAACAAAGGGATTTCTACAGTGAATGATATCAGCACATCATGTGATATAGACCAATGGGATGTGTACTTGGTGGGAAAGGCCTCATAATGGGATTCTCTCTGTTGCTGTCTTTCTCTCTCTTTCCCATGTCTCTGTGTGTGTATGTTTGACATACTATATTATGTTAGCTTTAGATATGTGTGAGTATTCCTATCCAATGTGTGTGTGTGTGTGAAGTATCAATGGTGTACAGTTTGGAGTGTGTGCACAGACATCTGCGAGTAACGGATATCTGTAGTCCACTGTGTTGTCAGACATGGACTTCATTTCTCTAAGTTTAGGAGCATGCCCACTATGACCTTCTATATTGAGTGTGTGCATCCATTCCAGGAAGGGTTGGACTCCAGTTCAGGGTTTTGTCTGTAACAGCTACACCTAGCAACCTGTTTCTGCAGGATATCTGTAGATAGGTTGCCAATATGGAGCCATAATGGGCGTAACATACGGGGGATATTGTAACTATTGCTGTCTGTGCTGCTTGTGTAATATGGTTGGTTGTAGCATAGATTTTTTGACATATGCACTGTTTTACACTGTGATGGATCATGTCATCAACTACTGACAGTTATCATTTATTGCTCACAGTTATTTACCAGGGAAATGCAAGATGAATGAAGCTGAGACCAATATTCTGAGGCATATATACTATACATTCTGGCACACTTCTGCCATTGTGGGGGGCTAGCTACAGACAATAGACTGCTGGTTCTCTGTAAATGGTCCAGCACCTTGTTAGTATGCTGGCTGGGAATCCCCTTCTTGTGCTTTCTCAGCTTAACAGAATGGCCATATCCTGCTGGGGTCATACCTCTCAGTTCTACAGATACACCCAGGTTATCCAAAGGCAGGACTCACATATCTGGTCAGTTTACCTTCACATTGTGGTTTACAAGCTATTCATTCTTGGGTTTGCAGTCAGGGGGTAGTATGGGCGGACATTACAGTTTCAGACTTCACACACTCCAAGACATTCATGCTTCTACACCCCCCCTGTTATGCTATCCTCTTTGTAACATTATGAAAGCAATATCTCAGAGGTATCCCTATAGTTCAGCTTTTATCCCAGTATTATTTATGGCCCGGTCCACAGTCCTTGCAGTAGGACATGGGGAGGCACGCTACTGGCATTTGTCAACATGGCCTTTTATTAGTTTTCTGTTTACTGTGTTAGGTTGTTAGTTAGGATCCCCTGACATTCCGTACATTGGCACTATGGGTGGGGCATGGGCCTTTGCCAGAGGACTGTAGGCCATTTGAGAGTGCTGCCGGCCATCTGTAGCAGGCCTGTGCATTCTGTCAGTCATATGCTCCCAGGCTGCAAGCCAGTGGAATACCCTGGGGTGACAGTAGTGAGTGATTGAGGTGTTTCTGTCAATCCTTCCTGTTCATACTGATCCACGAGTCTGGATATGGTTGTGTTGCTGCTTACAGCTAGGGGCACACCTGCATTGGACACCAATTCAACATGTAGCATCATGTATGTATTCCCATACAGAGATGGGTTCATGCTGTACTCATTCCCTACAGCAAGGATATGACCTGTGATAAACCTGTGGCTGATGGTGGGGTGAGGTGGGTGCATGTGTGATATGGAAGCTACTGGCACCTGACTCACAAATATACCTGGGACATTCCCCTTATGCTGGCTTGTGTGTTGACATGGGCAGCCTGTCATCACTTTATAATTGCACCTCTTGTGGTCTGCCAGTGATTGGCCAGACTACCAGTATTCCATACTAGAGGGACAACTAATGTGATGCTAACCTCTATGTATAATTCCAAACTTGTGTTCAGTTGATAGTTATTTTATATGCACTCTATGTAAGTTACTTCCACCTATGTACTGTTTCTATGTATGGTCCCCCATTCATGGCATTTACAGCTTTCCGACAGTGACAGATATTGACATCTGGACAGTGAGTATGTACAACTGCTGACATGGGTGTAGCTGAGAAGCAGTGTGGTTGGCACTGCAGTTGTTGGAACATAGCCCTGTCATCCACAGTACTGTACCTAGGCCACTGAGATGCAACCATCCAAGCCCACATGCTGACCACTTCCAGGAAATATTAAACACACAACAAACTTACCACACTGACCCCTGCATATTGTACACATGCAACAATGTAGATTGAGACAGCTCTGGCAATCTGTGCTCCAGTGATATTACTCTTCAAACTTACATGTTACTGCATTTCTACATGGGATTATGGAGGGGGGTGCACACCTGAAGACTTAAAACATTTGCAATGACTGTACTGGTATTTCAGTTACGCTATTTGCTTCCGTTTCAGATTGTTTTGTGACCTATCATGTAGAAAGGAGGCATATCAGTAGAGTACACATGTTGGATCTTAATGGCATAATTTTCAGTTTCAGACTTCTTACCCTTCAGAACTAAAATGCAACTGCCAGACCTGTTGTAGTATGTCAGTGTAAGTCTGATGGGGGGGGGGCTGTTCACCATTGCCATCATTTGGGGGCCTTAGCCTGGCCTTTCTTTATGGTCATCTACACCAGCAGGACAGGTGAGGCTGATGGTGGGTATGTGACCCTCACTGACATCCATGTGTGTGACCTATTGATACTCACAGTTATTTGGGCCATCACATGTACTGCAGTGGGAGTTGTCACCTTGTGTAGTACTGCCTAGTATGTTGACATCAGTATTTGTTATGAATTTCCTGTTGTCCCATATAGCTGTCTGCTGCTATCCCATTCAGCCACCCAATTCCCTTGCATGCTTGCATCCATATCATACATACAACTATGAGAACATACTACTCCATTCAGTAATTAACAGGAAGGGTGACTTACCTTGTTGCTGGGCCAGTAGTGAATACAGTGCTGGAGGGCTGACTATGTCTGATGCATGTAGTACACTCCCTATACATCTATACATGGTAAAGCACAGGTAATGTCATGTTTGGCATCCCGTTTTCTGTACTTGCGAGTCAGACAGAGGTATCAGTCCCTGGGTCCCTACAGTGTCAGTGTGTGTGCTATCGGTTGCCTCTTTCCCAAGGCATGGGCATACTGGGCATGCCTCCTTCTGCCTACAGGGGAAGGCTCAGGATGCTCCTACTCCGAGTCCCTCTGTGCCTGTGCTGGCCTTGGCAATGATGGGGGGGCTGTGTGGCCCTCCCCCATGCTGTTCCTGCTGCAGCTGTTTCCGCAGGATCATATTGTTTAGCATGGCACATACTATGAACATTTGTGTACATGTAGCTGGAGAGTACTGCAAGGCTCTGCCGTATTTGTCAAGGCAGTGGAACTGTGACTTGAGCATCCCAAACACATGGTCTACAATGATCCTAGTTTGTGAGTGTGCCTCATTATGGTGTTCTTGTTTGGGTGTGTGTGGATTTCTGATGAGTGTCATCAGCCATGGCTCCAGTGCATAGCTAGCGTCCCCCACTAGATGGCCATATGGGATTTTCCGACTGGCAAATGCCTGATACAGCTGTGAGCAATGCCAGATGTGGGAGTTGTGATAGCTTTCAGGGCTGCTAGCAGACACATTCATGATAATGCCCTTGGCATCACGCATGACCTGGCAGTTGATGGAGGGGAAGCCCTTGTAGTTTATGTAGACCCTACCCCGCTCATCAGGTGGTGCTTTCATGTGGATGTGCATGCAGTCCATAGCATCAAGTAGCTCAGAGTATTCTGCTATATGGCGGAAGAGACACATACTTCTGGTCAGCACTTCATGGGTGGGGGGGGGTATATGTGCTCATTGGCATGTGGTGTCATGGCATCCAGGAACTGGTGGAGTACCCTGGATGCTGATGCCTGTGAGACTCTCATGATATCCCCATTTGGTCTTTGGAAGGTACCTGTGGCTAGTATTTTTAAGCCTAGACATACCTTGGTATCCACTGGGAAGGGTTCCCCTCTGTTAGTTCTGTGTGTGAGGCATGGCCGGCACAGTTCAATGATTTGCTGTAAAATGTCGCTGTCCACCCTATAGCGCTCCACTTACCCTGGGTCTGTACACTATTCTCCTCCTCCTCACTGTGGGTCAATTGTCGCATTCTCCTCCTCACCACCCTCAGTCTCTAGCACATATTGACAGAGTAAAGCAGCAGCCTCTAACATTTTTAGTTAGTTTTGCCAGTTAAAAATCCCCCATCTGTGTACACCAGTGGTGTAGAGTTTGTGGGAAAAAAACAGTCTGTAGGGTGTTTGCATAGTTTATAGTAGTGTGCTGGGCTGCTGAATGTGTAATTGGTTGATTCTGATACATTCCACCTGCCAGCTATGCTAGTTCTCCTTGATTGCCTTCCTACTGCTATTTCCCCTTCCGAGTTCCTCCCTATTTAAGCACCAAGGTGCATTGCACATACCCAATGCTCAAATGTAAACAGTGCTGCCATTTCCTATTTTTTTTCTTTCTTTTTTATTTTGTTTAAAACTTGGTGCATGGCATGCACTTACATTTAGGCTATGTACACACTGCTTAGGCAAATCTGACACATCCCCTTCATTAGCTGTGCTTAGCTAATGGCAAACACAGGCCACAGAGCTCCAGTGAGCTTACAGCAAGCATGACACACCTCCTTATGAAGTCATTCAACTCTTACACTTGCACTGTTGTATTGCTGCACCTACACAGTTAGGTACAAGCTGACACTTTGAAGAAATATGTGATTCAGCATAACTCCCCTCATTTGCATACCCCAGTGTGTAGGTCATTAGTTACGGCACTAAAATGGACCTTTCCAATTGACAACCAGTGCTCCCTGGTATTGTTTACATTCTGCATGCCATTGACTATAATGGCAAAATCCAGAATTAACTTAAAACTGACTTTTCTCATTTTTATTTCGACACAATCCTGTTTGAGTGCCGCTGCCCTATGCTTAAATGGCCGAGATCAGCCAAAAAAAAAAAAAAAGATTAATTTTCATAATAATTAATCACTTTTTAATGCCAATGGCTTTATATTCGACCATTGGTATATCTAATGTACATAATACATGTTTTTTTCATGGGCTGTCATGCCTCCATTTTGTTAGTTGCAGAAATGCACTCAGTTATTTTCTGAATACATTTCTGCACTGACACTGTTCCAGCATGGAGACCTGGCAGCTTGGTGAATCACATAATCATCTCATTTGCATGATCTTTACCAGCAAATTAGGTTATTTGCATATTTGCTGGTTTTCTGTGCTAGAACAGTGTAGGACCACTAGCACATGTGAAAAACGGCACTATCCTGAATCACTCGGTGGCCATTTTATGTGCAGGAGCTCCTACACTGTTCCTGCATGGAAAATATGGCTTCCTGAATCCCAGGGATTATGTTTGAAAAGCAAGATAGAAGAAAGTTACAATTTTATAAACCTAGTTGTTTTAATCCTCTATTACACAAAGTTCTTGAAATGTTTCTGAATATTTGCGAAACACAAAAAAATTGAAATTTTAGATAAAGCTGAGTTTAAGTACTTTAATCTGTCGAAAAGTGAAAAAGAATGCTTTGATAAGCTTATTAAAAATTATGAAATTTTGTTTTTGAAGGCAGATAAAGGGGGGTCGTTAGTAGCACTTGACAAAGTATTTTAGGAAAGAAAAATGGACGAAATATTGACTGATAACAAATATTACAAAAAAATCATAATGAAAGAAGTAAAAAAGGGGGTATGGAATGATTGATGCATGTATTGAAGAACGGTACAATACAGGAAGGGTAGGTGAATGAACCAGAAAAAGTTTAGTGAACAGTAATCCTAAAATTAAAGACTTAAATGAACCCTCACTAAGACCCATAGTTGCAAGTGCCTGTAGTATAACAGAAGGTCTGTCTATGTTTGTTGATAAACATCTACAAAATGTAGTTACAACTAATTTGATGTACATAAAAGACAGCTTTGAATTTTTACAGAAAATAGAGGACACTAAAGTTAATGACACTGATTTGTTGGTGACATTAGATATTAAATCCCTCTATACCATGATCCCAAATGAAAAAATGATGGATACAGTAAGGGTCAAACTGTTGCAAACCAAGATGTACTCCCCCAATACTATTGGGTTATTAATGGAAATCATAGAAATTGTGTTGTTACAATTTTTTGTCTTTTCAAAATGAGATATATGTGCAAACAAATGGTGTTGCAATGGGTGCAGCATTAGCACCCAGTTATGCCAATGTGTTCATGCATGGGTGGGAACTTGTTAATATACTTGAATGCAGATTTAAGGAACATATTATTAAAATGGTGCATTTTATTGATCATGTATTTATGATATGGAAAGGGACAACTGAAGAATTAGAAGAATTTATAAATTATATGAATAATGTTTGTTCTTATTTGAAGTTCACCCACCATTATAGTAATGAAAAGATCAACCCCGGGATTCATGAAGCTTGCGCAGGTGCAGGCATAGTGTCCACGTTCTAACACCAAATATGGCCACTGAGCGATTCAGGTATGAGCTGTTTCCACGTGCACTACCTGTGTACACTACACCCGCACAACTCCTGAGCCTTGTATGCTAATTACCCCATGTGCAGCAGTGTAACATGCAAATGAAGGTATGTAGTGATTCAGGAAGTGGTGCAGGTGTAGTGTAAGCATGCAGAAATGGAAACTGTAGAAAACGGTTTACATTTTTGAAAAACATAAAATTGGAGCCATGACAGCTGACCAAACACATGTATGTTAATATATGCCAGTGGCTAAATATATAGCCATTGGCATAAAAAATGTACAAAATATAAAATTAACATTTAATATATATAGTCGCACTATCTCAATGTAGAAGCACAGGGCAGCGGTGCGCAAAGGGGATCACAAGGAATATATAAAAATATAGCATAAAACCGCAATGAAACACATATCATGATTTCCCCATAATAGTCAATGGCAGGCGTGCTACACCATACTCATGACACAAGGGTTGCTAAGGGGCAGTCACAGTGTTATGTGCAGTAGCTAGGTATTAGTAGGCAATGCCATGCAAATGAGAGGAGTAATAGTGAATGACAGATTCCCCGCTGGTGTAAGGATACACCTCACAGCGTAGCATTATAACACTGAGGTGAGCCCTTGAGATAAAGATGATATCAAGAGAGGGGTGTGTCACCATTGCTGTAAGCACATTGGAGCATTACTAAACCAGTCTGCCCCTAGCTAGGCAAAACTACAGGATAGGGGTGTGTCGAATTTCCCATGGCTATGCTTAGCTGAGAGTACACAAGGTAACCGAGTATGCATGTGAACGGAGATGAAAACGCACATAAACCCGGTAAACAGGTATGCCCGTTGCGCACTGCAGCTGAAACAGGAAGGATATAGGAAAGAAATAAGGAAATGTTGCAGCAGTAAATTGGAGTACAAATGACTAATTAACACCTAGGAGCCTATAGTGGGTCATTGACAACAGCTAAAAAGGCTGCAAGCAGCTACCTGCAGAACAGGGAAGAGGAGGGGCTGCACTGCAAAGAAAACAGCAAAGTGTCAAAGCAGAACAAAGGCGATATGCAGTATATCAGCTATAAGACACATTTCACCATGACTGGGTAGGGAAAGCACAAAACAAGAAAGACGGCAGGTGGATGAATGCCTGATAATGGGAGGGGATCCAGGTCTAAAAGTGAATTAAAGGGCAACTGATTAATCATGGCAGGCAAGTAGACCTCCACAGTAAAGGCCCCACACTTGCAGTACTCATTGCAAAATCCATAATTAAGATATGCAGCAGCTGGAATAGTTCATACTTACATCAGCAGCATCCATAGCACAATACTATAAAGTGTGAAAGCACCTCACACACATTTGTGTATTCCCATAAACTCTGCACCAGTGGTGTATACAGACAGGGAACTTTTATTATGTACATGTTAGGAGCTGCCATAGCTTTGATCCACCAGCATGTGCTGGAGACTGAAGGTGGTGTGGAGGATGATGCACACGACCACCGCATGCACCAGAGGAGAAGGAGAGTGTTCAGACCCAGGGTAACCTACCAGGGGCTACATGATCTGGAGATAGTAGAGCATTACAGGGTGGACAGGGACACCCTACAGCAACTTGTGGAGCTGTGCCAGCCACGCCTCAGAGCTAGAACAAACAGAGGGGAACCCATCAGAGTGGATACGAATGTATGTGTAAACCTGAGAATACTAGCTACAGGTACCTTTCCAAGACCAACTGCGGATATTATGGGTATCTCACAGGCATCAGCATCCAGGGTACTACACCATTTCCTGGATTCCATGTTACCACATGCCAATGAGCACATATACTTCCCCCAAATGCAGAAAGAGTTGGCCAGCAACATGCGTCTCTTCCACCGTATGGCAGAATACCTGGAGGTACTAGGTGCAATAGACTGCACGCACATACACATCAAGTCACCACCCAGTGAGCAGGGTAGGCACTACATAAACTGCAAGGGATACCCCTCCATCAACTGCCAGGTTGTTTGCAATGCCCAGGGTATTATCATGGATGTGTGTGCTGGCAGCCCTGGAAGCTATCACGACTCCCACATCTGGCATGCCTCACAGCTGTATCAGTTATTTGCCAGGGGGGACATCCCAAATGGCCACCTGGTGGGGGATGCTGGCTATGCACTGGAACCATGGATGATGACTCCCATCAGAAATGCACACACACCCATGCAGGAATGTCATAATGAGGCACACGCAGAAACTAGAATCATCATAGAGCATGTGTTTGGGATGCTGAAATCAGGGTTCTGTTGCTTGTACATATCTGGTGGAGCTCTGCAATACTCTCCAGGCACATGTGCCACCTTATTCATAGTGTGTGCCATGCTACACAATATGGTCCTGTGGAAACAGCTGCAGCAAGGACAGAATGGTGAAGGCCCTCACAGCCTACCATCATTGCCAAGGGCCCCACAGGCACAGAGGTACTCAGATCATGAACACCCTGAGCCAGCCCCAGTAGGCAGCTGGAGACATGTCCAGTATGCCAAGGCCTTGGCAAAGAGGGAACGTATAGCACACATACTGACAGTGTAGGCACCTAGGGACTGACACCTTTCTCCACCTGCACACACAGTAAAAATGGATGGAACACACACACACACACACACACACACACACACACACACACACACACACACACACACACACACACACACACACAAGACTACCTGTAAATTATCATGTATAGGCAGTCTACTGTGTGCATCCAACATAGGCAGACCTCAGCTATTGCACACACAACAGCCATTGACACAAGGTAAGTCAACACCTGAACAGTAAATTATGCTATCAGCATATGCAGATACTGTATGTATAGATTCATAGGTAGGTACTTGGCCAACTGCCAGAGGCCATTCATAAGGTCAGCCAAAATGTGTCAGCTTTTGCCACACCATTGATTCATTAACCATCCCTCTATGGAGCAGAGCCAATAGCAGGATCCCTGGGTGCATCTACTGTTCCCCATCCACCCTTCAAGGTTTCTCTTGCAGAGTGTTAGTGAGGGGCTCTGTATAATGTAGTTAGGGATGTTATTCCAAAGTATGGGGAGTGTCCGTGACAGGAAGCTGTCCCTCCAGCATCTTACAGTTATTGTTGTGGCAAGGTCGGCTCACTACAGTGTGTGGCCCACTGTGACATGGATTCCCATAGGTGGAGCATATCCATCAAGCCCAAGTTCAACATGGCTGTATTAGTCAGTGGAGATCATCTCTGGGTAAACGAGATGCCACTAAGTAAAGCAGGAGTTTATTCAGTCCGGCTGCATATGCCATATGTTGGAGGCCAGTATTCCCCTTGGTGAGGTACATTCATGGAACCCCCCCCCAGCTGTTGGACATGTCCGATGAGGTATATCCCACATGGGTTATTATACCCTATGATGGGACTGATGAGTGATGAGTAAAGGAGCACCATAACCCCAGTATGTCTAGATGGGAATCCTTTAGTAGTCAGATGGCCTACATAGAAGGATGTCCTAACTACTGTGGAGATATGATTGTCACAGGGGAGATCACTATCTACCTTAGTCCCCAGATACCCCATTACCTCATCTGTATTAAAGTGGCTGCCACTTATGTGTTAATATGTGGGTGTGAATTCCACAATGGAATGACCATGCAGTTAATGGCACTTGGCTGGAGGCCATGTCGTTGGCACCCTGTGACGTTCTCTGTGAGGCCCCTTGATGGATGTCTGTGTCAGCTGGACTATCAGTCATGGCTCCCAGTTTGCAGTCATTGCCTGACATGGTCTGCCGTAGTCCACCTGTGTTTGCCTGTATGTCTGAGATGTATATGCCAAACAGTAGGGCTCCCAGGACTGAGTCCTGTGGGACACCAGTCGTGACTGTTCAAGAGTTGGACCTGGAGACCACTAGTCGTACCATGGGGGGGTCTGTGTGTAAGCCCGTTGACAACCCAACTTGTGATGTATGGGTGAATGTACAGGCTGGTGTGTTTATCAATAATACATGATTGGGGCATGGTGTCAAAAGCCTTGGTGAGGTCCAGGTAGTATGTGTGAACAACCTCCCCTGTCATCTAGCATAGGTTCATAGGTTCATAGAATAGTACTAAGCTAACTGCCCTTGCGAGCCATTTTAAGCCTAGCCAATTATCCCTTGTAAGACTCAAACCCTGCACCTTGTGTTTGTAAGGCAAACACCTTAACCATTAGGCCACCCTCCCAACATCTTGGTGACTGTATGTAAGATGCCAAACAGGTTCAGTAGGCATGAACTGCACTCAACCAAGCTGACCTGGGTTGGGTCACATGTTCGAAGGATACCAATGTCATTGTCAATGAGGGTCATGAGGATGCGAACCATACCACTGCAGACCAGGCTAGTCAGGCTTATGGGGTAGTAGTTACCATGGTCAGTTGTGATTTCACTGTGATTGAGTGGAATGACCGTTGCCATGCACCATTGTATGGGCATGTAGCCTGTGGAGAGGCTGAGGTAGGAATACTTAATTGGGGGGGGGGCAGGTTGTCTTGTACAGTTTGCAAGATGCAGTTTGGGTCAACATCTGCCTCCACTGATGCTGTGTTCTGCTGTTAGAGAGGGCCATTTTCACCTGTGTGTCTCTGATGGTTGGGATACTGTACCTTTCAGGTAGTGTTGTGGCCTCTTTAGGGGGTGAAGTATGTACCGAATGTATCTGCAAGGATGTTGGTGATATCAGTAGGGTCAGCATATTTTGTGTTATATTTCACCGGCACAGTGCAAATCTGTGTGTCACCACGTAGATTCTTGACATAGACAAAGAAGGCTTTGTGGTTATCTTTCGAACCCTTGCATATTCTCCTGCTGATGTTAGCCTTAGATGATGTCATGAGGGACCTACATAACATACTAATAGTGGTCACGGATGTCTGCCCTTCGTGGGATTTGCTGTGTGTCTGGAACACTGTCCTACATCTGTAGTATAGCCTGTTTATTGCATAGGTCCACCAGACTGGTGTCCTTGTTTAGGAGGAGTGAGTCTTTGTTTACCAGTGATGGCACGATCCATACATTCATGTAGGTGCTTATAGACTGCATTTGTAAATCTGTCTGTATCTTGAGCAGTGTTACCCCTTAGCATGGGGGCTGTGAAACCCCCCACCCCTGTCACTAGTAGTGTAACTTTAGCAGTAGGAAATGTATACACTGTGGTATTTGTGGGTGGCGGAGATGCTAGGGTGTGGAAACAGTGAATAGTTCATGGTCAGATCTAACCAGTGACCAGTTAACCTCTACTGTGGTGCACCTGTTGACCATGTTGGTGATGACCACATATAGTAGTTTCCACCCCACATTATGGAGGTTACCACCTGATACAGGGCATATAAAGTGATACATTCCAGGAAGCGCTGGTCCTGGAAGTGACTACTGGAGTACATTTCCCAGTTAATGGTATGGTAGTTGAAATCGACCAATGCCAGGGTGTGCGTTAGGACTGTCATGTTCTCCCCTGTCTCCAGGTAGGTGGAGTGGAGATCCTGGATCATGGAGGGTGATCAGTAGCAGGCCACATTCCACACTGAAGTTGTGGCTGATGTTAGCTGCACATGGATGATCACAGAGGTCTCATGCTGCCCCACTAACCTGGAGGTGTAGGTATTCCTGATGAATATGGATGCAGCCCCTCCATGTCTGTTAGTCCATGTTCTGTGGCTGAAATGTGTGGTATGGGTTGTAGTCTTTTAGTGCTGGTGTGCTTTCAGGATCCTTAATACAGATTTCAGTTAATGCACAGATGTTGATGTTGTCCATCCTGAGGAGTGCTGTGAGTGCATGCATGTTGTGATCAAAACCCCTGGTGTTGAGTAGCATAAACCTCATTGAACCTGCTATTGTGCTGTTTATGGAACTGGTATTCACCTTCAAGACTCCCCTAAATAAGGCACCATGGGGGCGCCAATAGCCTTGGCCAGTATTCCCAAGCCTAAGGCTGACACATAGGCCGATATGGTATCAATGCATGCATGTTCCCCATCTGTGCTTGTTTTTCATCTCCCCTGTAGGTAACCTAGTGGTAAGCAATAGAAAGCTTTAAATGTATACAAGTCTTCTAGCTTCCAAGATAGGCTTTTGGAGTGACTAAGTATCAGTGTTCTGTATATTCTTGCTGTACTCCACTGTTTCCTGACTACATGGTGGTTCACACTGTATATTGTGATCTGAAGGTCTGTTTATTCACATATTATGGCTGTGATGGCCTGCACGTTAGAGGTTCACAGATAGCCTACTATCTATCTGCCCAAGGGCAATTACAAGCATAGCAACAGTGTGTTGGCCTTCCCCACACCATTGATGAAGTAACTGATCCTCTGTCAAGCATAGCCAATGAAGCAATTCTGTTGAAGACTGGGGTTGTGGAGGGTGATAGGGGCACTTATTGATCTAAAGAGGGCATGTTAATGTGGCAAATTAACACCATTCAATTCCCCCAACAGGTCTTGCAACTATCAAACTGGACAGGCTCCCCCACCCCCTGGCTGTATGGTTCTGGGACACATGATCCCAGGGGTGTATAGTCTGTTATCCATTCACACAACAAAGTTTCCCTTGAAGTGTGTCAGTGAGGGGCTATGCCTAATGTAGTTAGGAATGTAATGTATTGTCTCGCAGTACATTTGTTATATGTTGTTATTTCAAGAGTACGTGAAGCTCAGTGAGTTTGGGGGCTCCCACCCTTTGCTTAGCCTAGCTTACACATAGAAATCATCTAAATAGGAAATAGGCAGAAGCAACATTAATGTCAACAGTGTAATGGTTACAGCATCTGCATAGTATCTGTGCTTCGAGGTTACAATCCTGATAAAGGCAGGGATGTTTATCATGTGCAAAAGTATACCTTAACCACAGCTTGCATATAGAGGTAGTAATCGTCTGTATAATAAACATACAAATCACCCATATAAACTCATGTGTGCAGGAGAGTACAGTCAACAGAGAATGTAATGTCATGTCAGCACCTAGTGAGATGTTACATCACTGACAGGTATATATCCGGAGTAGTTAGCGGATGTGGCCGTGTTTGCGCGCACAGGTTATACGTTACAATGTTTGTTTAACTGTGTTTAATCGCTGCTATAATGTCTCATAAACACTTTTAAACATGCTTACAACTGCTTAAATGAGCCTTATTCTGCAGTAAAAAACATTTGCAAAGCATCACAGGTGTCGAACCCTGGACCATGCACACTATAGTCATGGGACATACCACTAAGCCATTCTAGGTATACACATGTTTTATGGTCTTGAGACTACACCTTATACCACTGTAATGATCACAATGGGACAGTGACTTTGTGCATATGTACAGTACATTGTAATGTACTGTAGTTTGTGAACCAACACATTCCAGTCTACAGATGTATTACTGTTACAAACTAATACAAAATATGTATATATATATATATATATATATATATATATATATATATATATATATATATATATATATATATATATGTCATTGATGTCTGCACATAGATATATACACATATATACATATATATATATATATATATATATATATATATATATATATATATATATATATGTATGTGTGTGTGTGTGTGTGTGTGTGTGTGTGTGTGTGTATTATACAGTTACATCAATAGCCATATATAGAAGCATCTATGAACAAACTTCGTGACACAGAAGCATTCCAAAGGAATTGGAGTGTACACAAAACACATGCAGCTCTGGTATTATAACAATTAATATTAACCTAATTCACCATAGAAGGGGTGGTTATTGTGTATGTGAAGATTAGGGTGGGGGAGGAATAATGGGTAATGCAATCATGTATCAAGGAGGGTTTGGGTCGGGTGTCCAATAATTTGTTTTCAGTAGTGAGGAATGTCTGTAGTACAATGTATATTCTAAACACCATAGCATTCATGCATATCTCTGATGCCTTAGTGGTAAAGTCAGTGACTGTGGTGTTCATGGTCCCGGGTTCAAGGGCTGTTAGGTTATTTTGAGGGCCAGAATAAGGGCTTTTGAATGCAGATGGATTAAAGCACTCAAGCAGTTGTAAGCGGGTTTCCATGTGTTTGCGCGACGGTAAGCAGCACTGAAACACGGTAAATGGAGAAGCGCTTCACACATTTGACCTTTGCTTAAAGTCACGCAGACCACGGGCAAACCTACTCACAACCACATAAATGTGCATTATTCACACTTTCCCTACCAGTGCCTACTCTGAGAGGTAAAATAATAACACCTTCCGGGTGTAGAACCTGCAACCATGTACTCCATCCTCAGAGTAACCTAACACTAAGATACCTGGGATGTACCTATCCCAGTTGTGTATGCAGACAGGTTAAAACACAAACGGGAGGAATGTGTTGAAATAGGACAACCCGCCATGTACCCAATTAAAGGTGTATGCTCATATATATATATATATATATATATATATATATATATATATATATATATATATATATATATATATACATATATATTTATATATATATATATATATATATATATATATATATATATATATATAAATATATATATATATATATATATATATATCAAGAGAGAGAGAGACAGATATACATAGAGACATGTCGATATATACAGGTCTACATATATATGTAGATATATAGATAGGTTAAAAACATCTACACATCTATGGAGGTACAGATAAACGTATGCAATAATTTATATATCTACATATATATATATATATATATATATATATATATATATATACACACACACACACACACACACACACACACACACGTAGATACATGTCTGTAGACAGCATCCAAAGTGGTCATATCTGAGTATAGCATGGACCATAGCAATGACACATTCCGCCCCTCCCAACAATATGAACATAACATATGAAGAGTATATGCCAATACAGTATTACAAATATGTTCTATGGACACAGTCACCAACAAAACTACAATGACTGCAAATATCCATGACAGAATTACACAGACAGCTTTCATTTTACAAATCTTTGTTACATTCCAATGTATTGCCAAAAGGATTCAAGGACTAACAGTACCTGCATGCAATACAGGAAGCATTTATTAGTGCCTTAATGAATCAGCCTGCAATTACCATAGTATTAGTCCACTAAGGAATAGGTGTTCATATAGGGAAAGAACACCCACACACATATAGATGTTGTATAAAAGGGTTTCCTACACACCAGCATGTGCTATGTACATCCACCAACATCTAACCCACAACCCGAAATAATTACATCAATACATACTGTCATACCATAACCAATTATGCAACTACTGTACAACATCTGCTGAAACCTTAACATACCTGGACACCGACACACTAACATAGCCCTATGTGAAATAGTTGCTGTTATACAATTGAACAGCTGCTGATGTAACAGGGTTTGTATGAACTAATCCCATTTTAGAGGGTTGAAAGGTTCGTACACCAGGAAGTTTTACCGAGTACTGATTATTAGCACAGTATGATACACAGTAACACCAAACTAAATATGCCTGGTAAGCACACTGTAAAACCCCTAACATTATATGCATAGCTATGCAGCCTTGGGCTAGTCAAACAACCTGGCCAGACTGAAACATATGCAGAAGTATTAGGTACAGACAAACCCTGCACAAGTAGCAATGTTCAGAAATATAACAGCAGTACTCACATTTAGACCAACACCTTTAGGCATTACACACAATATATTACTGTTTGTCTCCATACAGCTGTTCCAATAGATTCTAAACAAAAGTTCCACACTGTCTTCCTCACAAGTAAGGCAAAGGGACAACGCCCAAGTTTAGTACTCAATTATACTCCAGTGTAGCCATGGTATTGGCTAAAGCAGTAGCAGTGCAGCTGATGTGCATGTAATTAGCGACTTAGGAACACCAATTGGCCATCGGGATAGCACATTTTGCTGATCTGTAACTATAAAAGGTTGCCTTGTCAGTCATTCATACCATCTGTATCTACCTGTAGGACAGTACAAAACACTGAAAGACGAACCGAAAACGAGTATTACACTAGTTAATAACACCTCTGATTACTAAGACGGTATGTATAACATGTAGTATGTTTGTGTCTGTAGTATCCGTACTGTAAGAATTACAGTGTAATCAATGCATATAGTGGAAATAGCTATCTTGTAGCGATGTAGTGTTGAGCAGTAGTAATGCTTGTAGTATTCTATATGTGTACTGCTGTAGGTCACACAGCAAACTCTGCATATACCACAAGGGATGATATGGGGTTGGAACCCACCAATTTGCTTCCAGCCACTGTCAGTGTCAGGATTGGTCCAACAAGTATGTGCTATAACAGGGGATAGTATATGTCGATATATTGTAACAGTCAACATATGTATTGGTGTATAAGTAAGATGAACATGTTAAATGTGGGCTTACCATGCAAATATGGTGTGCATTGTGGGATATTGTGCCAATAACTGTGTAATGTACAGTATTCTAGGCAGATCAGTATTCTATTCTACATAGCAGTTCTGTTATGTTATGCAAACAGTAGTTATGTCTATTGGCAATTACAATACTTAATGACAGGATACATAGCATTAGTAATCATCTGACAGGTTAGCAGCATGATAGCAAATATAACTGGAAGAGCCAGGTAACTATAACACATGTAATATCCACCTCTCTACTATCGATTGCAAGCAGTAACAGCTGTGCATGTGTACATGTTATGTAAATGTGTAGTGACCCTTGTTACAGGGCTGGGCCAAATGGCTATGTGCACACCTATATAGAGTGGATATTGAGAGTACAGACACACTGGTTGAACTACCAGGTTTGTGTAGCCCAACCTCTCATTGCCAACCTAACAGCTGCCTGCACATACTGTATGTAAGGTAGTGCACAGCACTGGTAATGAAACAGGTTGCATATCATCTTTAACTCCAGTGTAACATCTGCAGTAGGAGTGTAAGATGTAGGAGATAGCTGCCCATGTGTAATAGCTGCATCATAGGTGATGGCTCACACTATCTGATTATATCCTGATCATGTTGATAGTGGTGTCAGAACCTATTGATACATGACTCTGTTTGGAGAGTGGGTGTCTGTGCCCAACAGAGCTCATTGTCCTGGTAGATATGTGAGTATATACCTAGAGAAGGAAACAGACCTGTAGACACTTGCATCATCTATAATCAACTAACAGGATGTGATGTGCTCCTCAGAGGAGGATTGCTGTTAAAGGTAGCTACAATGTTTCCGTAATAGCCAGTGTTGTGACGTCCATAGCACAAATATTTACACGTGCGCATCACTGTCTAAAACATCTTCATAGGCAATACGTAAACTAAATACAGTACTTGGTACTTGTAGTGCTGACTGCTCTTACAGGCATGTCCACTAGTCAGCTACTGGTGTTTCCTAATGTCAGCTTTGTGTATGTGGCCATCCTTGGGGAATGTAATCTCTATGCCATGTACACTGCCAGACCCACCTAACACCATGCCCCACACATTGTCTGGGATGCAACTACAGGGGTAAGCTGGAAGGCAGCCCAGTCTACAGCCATGACTGGACTGGACAGTCATGAGGTGTAGGTTACCACATGTGGCTCATCTACACAACCATCATATACCCTTACCAGAACACAGTACAGACACCCACACACACTACCAGAAATCACACACATTCACAGATGCGTCTAAGTATCTGGCCAAACAAGTGACCCCTCCCCCAAGCAGGAAGAGACAGACACCGAAATACACAAACTGTATGACATAGTTTGCATAATTGTGCCACACCTCTGAACACATGACTGGAAACATGCCCAACAGTACTCATTTGTGAATGCAAAGTCTAGCACTATGTTACACACTGACTTATACGAGGGCATACATACTGTCAGCTGCCTGTCTGCCATGATTAGTCACATACTCATGCACACAGACCACCTTTTGAACTATACACATGGCTCTGGCATATTCCATGTTGTTGTTGTGCAGGACCTGTGATGCAGTAGCCTGGACTGCATGGAAACACATGAAGGAACTGTCAGGTCTTGTAGCCCATGCAAGTATGTCCCAAGGCCTGGGTAGCATTCTGCCATTGGCCAGAATGACACTGCAGTACAGGGACAAAAGGATTGTATTCCACAATTGTCTAGTGTAGTGGTGCATGTCACAGGGTATCCAGTATCTGTCATCCTGGGATAACATGGTTGACAGACCATGATGCTCTGCCAGACAGGACCTGCAACTGTCACCCCTGGGAATCTGGATACTGCCTAGGGCTCATGCTTCCCCTATAGTGCCTTCATCATGCATGGTTCAAGTGAGGGTCTACTGCTGTTACAGGGACAGTTAAGCAATAAGCTGCAGGTCTCGCTACACAATGATACATGTCAGAAACACTATACAGACACACATATGTCAATCCCTAACATGGAGAACATATCTGTGCAGTGGCTGAGACATGTTTCAACACTCCAGAGAGCACACCTGCATGACCATGTTATAACACATACCTCACCTTTTGCCCATTATCCTTTACTGGAACACATGGGCCACAGGTGTGTCCATATTCCTGAAGGATATGTACACCCCCACGTTAATTGCACTTGCATAACATCAGATGCATTATGCTGTGCAACTACCTTTGTGCCAAAGTAGAATTTAAAGTGCACCTTGAGACAGATCACCCACCAGGCCGCAGACTTCCCAACTGTCATAATGTGCTGTAATGGGGAATATTAGGTCTGAGACAGAACCATACACTCAACTATTCCTGTATGAACTGGGAAGACTCCTCATGTACCAACACCTGCACTCAATGCATATTGGATTCCATTGACCCCACTGACCTGGATCACAGTAGTCACACAAACAGGGTCACACAAACAGGGCTAACAGTATGCTACACATAGTCTCCAATGCCAATGTTATGTTTCCCAAGAGCAGAGTGGTGAGTGCCATGGCACCCATGCAGATGGACAATGCATGTGCAACTGCTGAATCCTAAATGAATTAACCTTAAGCAGTCACATATGTGCAGTGATTGTGCCATTGAAACAGAACCAGGATTCAACCCAACACATACAAGTAGGCAAACTGGTGGTACCATGCTTAAAACTGTACCACAGAAGGTAGTAACTGTTGCAAGAGTGAACACACGAGTGTAGGTGATCCCTGGTCAGCCTCAGTAAGATGCAGATACACCATATAAAACCAAGCAAAGCTACTGTGAAACTAATCAGCCACATATTATGAGGCCAAGCACAGAGCATTCTATAGCAGTGCCCTTAATCGTAATGGTATCGACAAGACCTGCCGTGCTGCACAGCACTATGGCATGGGAAGTACTGCATTTACAGAAATAGCACCCGTTCATCCAGATAGGGTCTTGGCGAACCTAAACCCACTCCCATCTCCCCCCCCACCCCCAACAGGTACACTTAGTAATATATCCATGTACACTACGGGGCCCCTGTACTAATGACTATGCAGGTACAAGCTGCACTCTCTAAAGCCATACATACAGCTTTCATGAAACCTGTCAACATCCCAGAGTGTATCCTACACAAATGTAAGAACATTCAGTTATCCACATACACATCATGCTCAATCATAGCTCCATGTCAGGCTGTGTACACACCGAATGGTGCACAGCAACAGTTATCACACCCCACAAAGGGGGAGACACCACTAATAATGGGACATAGTGCACAACTACTCTGCTGAGTCTGGTCTGTACGGCCATGAACTGTGGTCAACATAATTGATGTACTCGGTACAGATGTAGATGACAGTAGGGATGATTAACACTGCATATCATGACCTTGCCAGGTCATAGGACACCATCACCTATACTGTGTTCCAGCTACACTCAGTAAACTAGGTGTATATTCCTATGTCATAGGAGTGGTTGGCAACTGGACTGCTGTTAGAACCCCACTACAGAAGGTGTCTGATGAATACACACACATCAAACCAGTGCCAGACACAGTAATACAGGGGTCATTCCTGGTACTCCCACTCTTTGTTATCTATACCACATAGACTAACACAGAAGGCATCAGCCTATTGATGTTTGCAAATGACTATGAACTAGGAGCAATAGTTGACTCATTGTGTGCTGCGTTCAACATACAGAAGGGCCTTAGTGTGTCAGATGTGTGGTGTGTGATGTATGGCCACAATCTGACAGCTAAGTATTGCATTGTCATCCCCTATGTTACAAACCCTGTACCCATTAACTACCATCTGGGCAGCGGTCAACATAATGGCAACTGTATGTATGGGATGCAGTTGGACAGTACTTCCCTTGGATAGTTACGTCACCCCAAAAGACAGGTAGTCATATGTGGCACCCCTAATCATGACAGGGTGCCATCCAGGAATATAGAGATAACTGCTCAGCCATACTCAACACCCATGTGACCCATAATAGATCACATATTTCCTTTAAGGGTTATTGCCCATGTGTAGATGGCCTATACTGCCCTTCACAATCCCTAGCTGCACTATGTAGCATGCAGCCTACCCTGAATAAAGCCATATCCAACCCAGAAGTGTTGGACATCCGACACTTAACACATCCTGATCCCAAATAAACACGTATGTAATGGGCATCCACCTTTCTAGTACAAGGATCAGAACATGCCTAACAGATCCCTGTCCTATACACTTAACATACTCTTGCCATACTATGCATACCTGTCCAGTGAAGCTGCACATCGCCCCTCTCTGTGACATGGTGTGATGACTGCATGCCAAATATATCAGTAACCGTGTGTATCAATTCTGTGGCACTGCTTGACCTGGCCACTGAAACTTACCTGTCTGTTGCCTACAGCTAGTTAACCTGTCTGCCTAGGCTCATAAATGGCCCAGGGCATATAGCCTACTAGATCACTTTGATCATACATACTATAGTTGATATCCAATGCTGCAAATACCAACAGGCTAGCTATTGTCCCATGTGTTACACATGTGCAACACAGGCAATACATGGCAGGATGCTACACAGCTGTACAGTGTCATGTAAATGTATATGGCAAAACACATACATGCTTGCAATTCTGCAGGGTCACAAGTCATGCCCCTAATGGCTATGTATGACTAAATATGTGGCATATACACAGCATTAAGGTCGATTGCATTAATGTGAACACATCCGGGCATGTGTTGATAGGTAAAGACACCACTACAAGCAAACAGACATGCCCACATCAAGGCAACATCCATATGGTGTATGAGCAATGTCATCACATGACACATATATATGGCGATGAAATATGTGTGTGACCTATACATGTCAGTGGTGTTAGTGTCATGTAGAGTTACAAAGATGTATTTGTAATCTTAATAAATGTGATACACATGTATGTTCAGCTCTACTGCTGTACTTCTCTGTGAGTTACTGTGACCTGTCCCCATCGTTATGTCTTCCATGTATGCCATGTAGCAGACTGCCATCGTACAGCCGTTTGGAGGGTGAGATCCTTATTCCATACCTCTTCGACAACTACACAATGCACTTCAGCCATGTGCCACAGGATGCACAGCAGCACAATGCCCTGTGGGATGAACTCTGCAGGAGGGTAAATGATGTTGGCGGTCACAATCGCACCTATCAGCAGGTGTGCCGACACTGCACTGACCTGATAAGACGGGCGAAACAGCATTCTAATGCAATCACCCAGGAACAAGGTGCAACAGTTGGGGGGGGGGGCACTCACCTAGCCCCCACTCATATGTACCGAGGAGCTTACTAGCCAACCTGGGGACACCTGTAGACCTCCATCCACAAGCTTTAGCTGATATTGTGGAGGTGGGTGTCTCTCAACCACCGAGCCTGAAGTTGCCTGGTAAGTCACTACTGCACATAAAACACAACTATATATCACATAGTTACATGTGTTACTGTACAATATGTAATGTAACATCATATGCAAGGCATGTATGCACACATGCTACATACTATAGTCTGCTACTCAATGTATGCACAGATGTGCATACTCCATAGTATAGTGTATTGTACTGGCTTATGTGCTAAGATGGACATTGCACCCTGTAGCTATCACACAGGTGTGGATAATGATCTTACTGCTGTGACACCCCTGTTTAGGTACCTCTGGAATTTTGCAGTGACAGCAGCCTGTGTCAGGTGAGATTGTTATTATTTACCAGGCCTGATAATGCACGGAACATATTAATAGCATGCTATCTGCCATAACACACGTACACATAATGTATGGTGGTCCTGTTAATGGACAGTGGTCAGACCTGTAATGCATCACATTGTTTACCTATGTGAAACAATTGAAGACTATATGAAACACCTACACTAAATCTTCCAAACTGTCATTGCCAGATGTGTGGACAACAGTGAATACAATGGTGGAGGTGTGTTCCACGGTAGGGACAGGTACTACACATCAGCATTACACATGTTGGGAATATGAACAGTACTGTTCAGAAAGCATATGTGTGCACACGCACTAAATGTGTTAGAGCTGGAATATGCCTGGCCCACAGGATACACCCTTGTGGAGTATACCCTTGCTATGAATGTCACACAATGTCATTTGCTCTCAGACATGTCCATGACATGTAGTGGGCTGACTGCAACACTGCTCAACTATCTTGAAAAACATGTCTCACATCCCATACATACCACCCTTTGTCTGCATAACCCTGTCCTCAGTGGGGCATATGACATCTATAGGTATATGTCATATGGGATAACACTGATATGAGAAATAAGATGGCCATCACAACCATTGGACTGAACATGTGTACACATGGCCATGGAGGATGGCCAGAGACATGAAGCAACACACACAGTAGAAGTGATGTACTTGTGTGTACACCCTGTTGTACATTGGCTCGACACAATACAACTATGGCCTTTGTGTAATGATGATATTGCAGATGTGAAACACTAAACATCATACAGGCCTGTGCACAGCTTGTGTAGGCATAACATATAACCACGACATAACATGTCTTGAACATCTGGAGTGTGTCACGACATGGAAGCATTCACCTATACAGTATCCAAATGCATACATGTGTTGCACAACATACACATACATCCACATCAAGCCACAGATACAGTACATTCACCTTGCTGGTGTCAGGCATCACTGTCATTCCTGCTCCTCATAAGTGTGAGGTACACAGATGGCATGTGGGACATAGAGTATGTGTAAGTTAGCCATGTGTGGGCATAGTTTCCAGGTATCAGTAATATGGTTGCAAATGTGCAGGGGTGTCAGCCGTATACCATTCTGTGGCCTGTGTCACACATTCCACATTAGGGTTTATTGTGTAGACACCTCAGTCACGTGGGTCACATTCCACATTAGGTATGTATTGTATGTGAACATAGTCATGGCTATGGACTGTGTCAGTAGCTCACACTGTATAGCAATTGTGAAGCCACATGATGCCCTGCAATGGCTATGCACATCAGCTCAATGTGCAGTATGTCCCTGCATATATGTAGGGTGGACAGACAACATTGCATCAGATGAAGGCCCATGTTAGTGTAACACATCCCTGCACTGGGACACCATTATAGTACTGTAGATTGGAAAGGACACCATTGTGTTACACATGTATGCATGTCATTCAACATGTCAGCAGAAGACATGTCATACTACATGTGATTGGCAAGGTCATATGCCACACAGCAGGCCGGTGTACAGTAAACCTGTGCTGGTCTGTGGCACCATTGCAAAGTAGGGACAGCCATGTCAAACATGTGTGTACAAATACACGCACAATATCTACACTCAGCTCAGGGGTAGGCAGAATAATGTTGAGCAGACATGACTACAGCTCATGTCCTCACACATAGGGGCAGTGGCCAACACAGAGCATCAGTGGTAGATGTACAAAGGTCAGCGATGGTCTGTTAACATGTGGTGTATGTTGCACACACCATGGCAGTGCAGTGCAACGGTGCAAAGTGCATGCATTGTGTTGCCGGTATGGGGCATGTGCTACAAACACAAATGGTGCAATACAGGTATGTTTGCTAACCACCACTATAATTATGTAAGGTGCATGCCATCTGCTATAACACATGCATGCTGTTGTGTGCAACTCAGGGATGTATAAGTACCACTATAATTGCCTACACTGAAACTATAATTGTCTAAGCTGATTGCCATCTGCCATATCATCTGCATGTAGTGTGTGTGTGTCAGTGTGTGTCAGTCTGTGTCTGTCTGTCTGTGTCTTTCTGTGTGTGTCTGTTTGTGTGTGTCTGTGTGTCTGTCTGTGTGTGTGTGTGTGTGTCACACACACACACACACACACACACACACACACACACACACACACACACACGCACACACTGGCATTCACAAAGATATACACCTATGTTACACACATACAGACACTTTACATGTGTGAGGTTTAACCACCTGCCTATGCCTTTCTTTCTACACTTCACTCTGTGCTCGTATCAAGAACAGTGTTCAGGAGAGTGATAACATGTGGGTGTATTCCCAACCATACGTGACATATATGGACACACACCCACTCATGCCAGTCCTGTGAATCAAACACCAGCCTATCTCATGATAGGTACCACAGAAGTACAGCACTATCACATCCGGTACAATGCTTACTGACTCTTTCCTTTAACAACTGTGCTGATATATGCACAATATATGCACAGGGGAGGTATTACTGTTACAGGTGTCATGAGGTTTGTCTTCAGTGTCACCCTTACAACATTCTACATTGTCTGTCTTCCACTTCAATTAACAAAACCTGACCTTAGCAGGTACACAGGTTATTGCAGGACTGGTTGTAACACACCAGTAAGCTGTCCTCAGTAATCATTCATCTGCAAGGAAGCTCCACCACTTAGTAATCATGTCCAAACATCTGTCCATACCTCATGTATGGCTTACTGTACTTAGAGAATATCATCATATACAGTTGGCAATGTTGAGGTTGTATTGCAACAGCATGATGTACTAAGACAACAGTCACTTTCAGACATCAGACACTGCACACACATGGAATCTACACAAACAGCAATACATGTACACATATGCCGTCTACATCAGTACATGCACTAGCAGGTCAAGAGGATACATTCCACACCTTCCCCACGCCATGTGTGAAACATAGCCGAGTATTACACCATAATGGATGTTGTATTCATGTACTGGTAGGACACCACTACTTTCACAGAGTAGCCATGTGTACATATATTACAACAGCACATATCAGCGTGACACACACAGCATTATTCCATGTCATGCTCCTACAAACTGTTACTTTGACAGTGCCATGGTGAAGCCAGGGCACTGTAATGGTTAATAGTGAGCACATCATAGTTGCCACACACACTTCGTGTGTACTGGAAGAGAGCCAGCTATGTGCTCTGTTAGAGCTAGGCAGTACACTCATTCAAGCATGTGTGAGGTCTGTGGCTTGTAAACATCTCACCCCGGCATGTACTGGGTATTGTGGTACTAAGGCTAATGTCCAGACAGCACACAGCATGCATGGCTTGCAATTGTTGATATGGGGTATATGTAGGAGCTGTGGCCACACATGGCTGTACATGTAATGAACATGTACAGCCATGTACATGTTCATTACATGTAATGAACATATCACCTATGAATACTCAGCAACATACACAGCCGACCTGAATTTCCCTGAGTCTGTCAATACAGGCCTTGTGTAAGTCCTATGGTCCTGTTATTTGGGTATGTTTGTAGGCATTGCATTAAGTGGACATGTCTAAAGGCATACATGCCACATGGGGTATTGTATGATATGATAGGTGTCATGGGTGACCAGTAGAGAGGGGATATTACCTCTGTCAACATAGATATTGAACCTTATGTACTGTTAGCATGCTATTTGCCATGTGCATGTGTGTAATAACTGTAGCCACCTGTATGCAGAAAGGTAAATGCAAGCTATGGTAATGTAATTTATGTTTTATGAGTGTGGGATGTACATATCCAGGGCAGGTATGGTTAGGTAATATCCAACTATAAGGATGTTGTTTACTGGTGTACAGCAACAGTCAACCGTGTTAATGCTGACAACATCTGAGGGACCCTGGTATGTGTACAACTGAGCTGGTTACAAACAGTGGTATTATTGCATTGTGTAACACATTACACAACTGTGTCTGTACATGGGTACTTTGCACACTTGATGTAGGCCTAGGTGCAGTCCACCAATCTAAGGTCATCTGGTGGTGTACCATACTATGTCATACCATATATGGATATGTGTTAGTAGCCTGGGAACATGATGGTGGATGTATATGAAGATACAACCTAGAATGCAGCATTTGCCACTGTCACCTGTATCTGACTCATCTGTGATGCGTTATGTCAAAGTAGTGGTCTTTACATGTGAGTAGCCTTTACGAATATGTGTACACCACCACCTGGAATGGTCCACACCACTGTTATGGCCCACATGTCTGGATCTGAGTTATATGGTGGTAGTGCAATTGTGCACTACAGAGCCTTCAGCCAGGTGTTCCTCACTGCATAGATGTCAGTATTCCTCATTGTAGGTTCTACATTGAGCAAATGGGTTACTAAAGTCACACATCTAGCACAGGTTAGCATAAACATCCAATGCAATTGTCATGTAGGTGTCAGGGCGTTACATCTGTGTGTAGGACATTTGCCTTGGAATGCGGATATATGGGTAAATGTGACCTAGGTATTATCCACACACACATGTAACATGGATGCATGTGCTCTGTGTTGAAGGCTCGTCATTCAGTCATGACAGCCTGGAATACCAGACACTGGACAACGTCATAATAACATCAAACACTGACATGGCATGTATTGCAAAGCTATGGCCATGCACAATGGTAACCAGGATGTCAGGACAGTTCATAAAATACCCATCTGTGTGGGGCATTGCAGACACTACACCCCTGTATCACACTGCATACCATTGTCAGGTGGAGTGATGCCAAGGATTACCCTTCACCCAGCCTTGTACAGCCATCTTGCACAGCCAACCACTACACACCCATGAAGCAATGCACACATGCATGTCAGTACTGGCACCTTGTGTCTGCGTATAGGGTATGATGCTCCCAATCACAGTCACTCCTAGTATAACTCCCATTGGCATACCGACAGATGTCAAACACGTTCACATGTCTTAGCCCATAGAACCTCCGGATATACCCTGTGGTGCATGTAGTACCTGTGCATTACTGCAGTGTGACAAACTAAGTGGTTTGGGAGTGTATTTGTGGGCCTGGCAAAGTGTGTCAATGTGAGTCCATTAGAGAGTGTGGTTGTGTTGACAATGACATCCGTTCATGTGGACAGCCATGTGTGCTACACCTAATGTATGTCTACTATATCTCTGTTGCAGATGTCGCACACCAACACATATATGTTCTTACAGCTCACCAACATGTCAGCTTTGTGGCACATGGAGTAACTGCATGCACTTTTAATAGTAATGACTAGTCAGTCAGGGGTCTGAACCCATGTGCTGGTAGGTGTGTGATAGATGATGCTTAGGTTTTAGTCTCCAAGCCCTTCTCTGATGTACTTTGCCTCTGTCTGTCCCTCCCACACACTCTCTGGGCGATGTGGAGGTGTACACCTGTTCAGCAGCAGCTTGTGTATTGTAAGTGATGGTCATGTTCGGGTGATGGCCTCTGCACCTATTGCAATCCTCCTCTAGCTGATTGCATGTGGAACAGCTGTGATGATATTCCCATAGCCATTCACATGAAAAACACAGTACAATATCTAGGAACATCATGTTGGTGTTTGTACATGACAGTCGCTATGAGTGGACCTGGATCTGGTGTTTGGTAAACGGCATCACATACGATATCTGGACATTGCTCAAACAACATACACATTGGGAAATAGCCTAAAGACAGGAGGGTGATGTGCCAGACATGACTACAGCATGTAAGGGTAGCTATGCTTCATTGAGATAACTGCCTGTTTAACAAGGTGTGAGTGGTAATGGCTATTCTGCATGTTTTAAAACTGACAAGACCGTGCTCTGTTTGTAAGGGACCCCCATCTGTAGGGCCATCTGTGGACTGGTCAGTGTGTGGAACCATTTGTTTCCTGTGTTACTCACTGAATACACATCTGTGAACAGCAGGAGCATAGTGTGAGGATTGCAGCCAGTACATGATGATAGTGATGATTTACTGCCATCGCATCCCTGACTGGACATATGTCACATGAAACAGTGGTATGACAGACACTGTCTGGGGTTCTCAGTGACATGTCAATAATGGGCCTCTGTTCATAACTGCAGTCACAAGTCTTCTACACGTTGTACAGATGTCATGCGGTATATATGCATGTGTTGGGCTCTCTTTGCAAATGTATACCATCTGTTGTGTTGGGTTGATGATCATATCTATGCATGCTGTTGTAAGTAATCCTAAATGCTGTTGACTATTACTAAGCCATATCTGTGTTTAAACTGCAACAACATAGGCTGTATGGGTTTGGAGGTCCCAACAGAACCTCCTGTCCCACTTCAGCTGGCCATGGCACCGGGCACCAGCACATCTGGGGCCCAGCCTTGGACCTCCACCTTTTTTGGCTCTGCACCACCTTCTGGTGGTACCGCCACTGAGGATGGGGCTTGTCCCCCCTGGGAGCAGGTCCAGACAGGGACATGTTTGCTTTCATACAGTCCCGGACGTGGTGCATAGGGGGCTCAATAAGGGGTTTTGAGGCCAGATACGCCACTTCAAGGGCAGAGTGTCACATTTACAGGGTGAGGCTGCCCCTCCTAGACAGCTCCCAGCACTGCCACCTTTGTAGCTGTTTTGGTGCAGTGATGGCTGCCCATGTCTGGGGACCTCTATCCCACTGTTTCCATCTGGGGGCTCAGGGGCTTGTGAATGCCAAACACCCCTCCCCGTCCGAGGTGTATCCCCCATGTGTCATATACCGACTCTGTATGCTGTCTTGTCTGTCATCCTACCCTACCTATCCTCCACAAGCATACCTACTCTCCTTCCCCCACATCCCACTCTCACCCTACAGAAACAAAAGGCCAATCAGTTCCTAGAACAACATTTGCCCCATACATAGCTGTCCATTTCACACACGTGTCCACTGGACACATGTAACCCTTTTAATATTCATCGCAATATACTCCAGTTGTCCTCACCCCTGTCTCTCAGGCACACAATCCTAGTATGCACATGACTCCTAAATGTTCCAGGTACATGTGATGCGGATGGCCCCATTGTACACACAACACTACTAGTCCCTCTATGGTTACCCCATTTACCTTTATCATGATGATGATGTTGCACACAGCACCTTGCAAGAGTACTGTTCTCACATAATGATTGGACAGGAACTGTTATGTTAATGTAAATAATATGCACAGAGTGATGTATATGGCCAATGTACAAATGTTTGCGTGTATGACTGACACATATCTGTCTGAGGGAGTCTTGATATTACATAGGACAACACCACTACATAATACAGGCGTTGCTGGTGTTTCCCTTTTCATTCCTTTGTAATGCTTTCTTGTCACATGGGAGGTTCCTGATATATCTATATATATATATATGTATGTATCTATATGCTGGACATAAACTCTCACACATACATCTACATGATGGAATACATTTCCTATACTGTTGAATTACTGCGCTGGATGATATGTTTGTGATAAGGTCCAATGTCTGTATATCCGCCATGGCTTAGTGGTAAATCACAATAGCTGTGTATGCAGGGTCCTGGTTTTGATCCTTGCAGAGGCAGTTTATTCTGTTGCTGGGCAGAACAAGTCTATTGGATACGGTGTGATTAAGGCACATTAAAGCAGTTGTGAGCAGGGTGTGCATGGGTTTGCGTAGTGCTAAGCAATGCTAACCTCTGGTTGCAGTTTCTTACACTCAGTTAGCCTCTACATTGCTTTACCAGTGTAATACTCACATACTGGCAGCCAAACCGGCTTACACCCACTTGCTCCCGCACTTGCAAATGCACTGCATTTGGTATTTGCATCTGACATTCATGCCCCTGCGTGGGAGTGAGGACTACAATATTACCTTGTGATGCCTATTACATTGGATTACATGCCTACGGTATTGGGAATGGCTACCCATTAGGCGACAGCATGCCGCTCGATTGTATGGAATCCGCGGCCTGTCCAGAGTTTGATTCATATTATTGGTGTGTTCCTTTTACAATCTGCACCCGTCTGGCTAATACATGGGAACTGACACTGTTAGAAAATATGTATTAGTAATATGCTTAGTGCATTCAAGGTTTTAAAAGGGTTAACACATTTATTCTATTTCACACTGCATAAATCTGCACGAGCTGCTGAGACATTCCAGTCCTGTTATGTCATAAAAATATGTGCAGCTATGATCTGCTTATGCTTTGGAAATTAACAGGAAAGCATTTGATTTCTGCTAATGTCATGAGACTTAAACAAAGAGGTATTGATTTTCTGCTTATGCTATGAGAAAATACACAGCTGCAGAAAAATATAAAATGTAATCAGCATTTACTTGTACCTAAGCTAGAAATGTACCTTGAAATGTAACACATATATATTAGAACTGCACAATTGAAGTATAGAACGTTTGTAGTAGGCTAATAATAAGTCCCCAAGGCCAGGTTGTTTTTCTCAAATGTTTTTCATAAATCCAGTCATGTCAGCAGGAAATCCAAGTAACATTTTTTATGTAACACATAGTGAGTTTTAAATCTGAACATGTCAGCAGGAAATCTAGATAACATTTTCTATAGAACAATACAGAAAGCTGTGCCTAACTACGTCAACCATAGAAAAGTAACATTTCATAGAACTGTATAAAAAAAGCATACTACTCACTAGTAATTTGGACAAAATCCTGTATCCACATGTTTTGTCTCCTTGCTGCAAGTAATAAAATGTGCCATACCTGAACCTTACGTGAATTGGTCTTTGAAGTTTTTTCCTTTTTTTTTCAAAACAAGTTTATTGTTTTAACATATAAGAGAAATATCATAACAATTTTATACAAATAATTAAAAATAGGTATTATTATAATATTCAACAAAACAACTAAAGTATTTACAAAGACATCCACTACAATCAGATCAATTAATTAAACTAAAATACTGTGCTATTGAAATTAGAATTTTTTTAACAAATTTTGTAAATTATCCCATACAATAAAATGTGATGTTTTTCTAGTTGTTCTCATTCTAATTGTGCTTATTTCCATATGACACATTATATTCATAACATTTTTAAATTCATTGAACGAAGGAGGTGTATCTGAAATCCAATTTCTAGTTATTATTTTCCTAGCCACTGCTAGGATAGACCATAACAAGGGAAGCTTAATCTTTTAACACATTGAGGTACAGGTGTGTTGAATAATATAAGAGACTTAGAAATAATGAAATTATCTGTAAAAAGAGCCTGCACAAATTCATTAATTGACTTCCAGTATTCTTTCAACTTCATACAGTCATAAAACATATGAGCCCAGTCAGCATTAATTTCCACATTACATCTCTTACATAGATTATCTTTATTATTAATTTTATTCATCATCAAAGGTGTATAAAAAGATCTATGTAAAAATTTCCATGTATAAAGTCTCCAGACAATGGAAGATGTAGTTCTATAAGCAGATTCCAATATATATTGTTTATCTTGTTGAGTTGGTGGGTCCCCATTAATAGAGGTGAAATAATTCCAGTATGAAACTACATTGTAAAAAGTTTCTTGTCTGATAATTTTATGTATATATGAAAGTTTACCTTTATCAGAAACTTTATGCTGTAAATTTATTATCAAGTAATCAATCAGTTTTGGAATAGATTCTTTAACTGTTATAGACATTAGATCTATTCTATCAATGAGATGTTGTCTAAAGATCTGAACCTCTAACCAGCAAGTTTCTCTTAGATCAAATTCTTGTTTTAAGAAATCTAGATTTTTAACTTTATTATCAGATATCAGCTGATACCAGTACTTTAGATTATTATCTATAGTTAAATGAGCTCCTTCAGAAGTAGATGACATAAGCATACCCTGAGTATAAATTATAGGGAATACAATAAAATTCCATTCCCTATACTTAGGGTGCATGAATATAAAGTTACGATAACTAATAATAATATTTAATGGGTAACAGACCATATGTTTAGGTGTAATAGGTGAAGTACAAAATTCCTTTAGCAACCACAACATGGAGTTATTTATAATCATATTTTATGTGTTAAGGAGATTTTCATGAAGTGCATACTAATTAGCTCCCAATAATCTTTCCATTTTGCGACATATGACCGATCTATTAATAAAGTAATAACTTTTATAATAGAAGAGATAATATATAAATTAAAGTCTGGAAAAGAAATACCCCCTTGAGACCAGCTATTAGTATGTTTCTTTAATGCAATCCTAGGTCTATTAGGTGCCCATAAGAAATTTAACATTAGTGTATTCAGTTTCTTGATAGTTATTTTTGTAGGTGAAAGTATTATTGATTGTATTAAGTATAAAATCTTGGGGAATATTATCATTTTAATAATTGTAAGTCTCTCCTCCATAGTAAAAACATATTATTCCAGGTATTAAAAGATTTTGTATAGTAAGAAAACAGGTATTATAGTTATTATATATAATAGATTTAATATCTTTAGATAGTATTATACCTAAATAAGTTATCTGACCTGAGTTGGGTACATATTTAGTAAAATCACTAATGAGAGTATTTTTTGTGTATATATAGGTAGTATTTTAGTTTTTCTTCATTGAATATTAAACCAGAAATACTTTTAAAATTCATCATTTTATCAAATAAAGACTGCATAGAAGAATTAGATCCTGCTGATGTAATTAGAACATCATCTGCAAAAGTTGAATTTTTGATGTTGTATTTTCTTCTATTTCAAAACCCTCTATGTCAGTACTGTTTCTAATCAAATTAGCCCAAGGCTCCATTACTAAAGTGAATAATAGTGGAGAAAGTGGACATCCTTGCTTTGTACCTTTAAGAATGGGTATTTTTTGTGAAACATATGTTCCTACCTTAATATAAGCCAGCGTTCCTTTGTATAAATGCTCAATTAAATTTACAAATGCATCAGAGAAATGTGTGCATTTCAGTAAGGTAAACAGATAGTCCCAACTTACTGAATCAAATGCTGAACCTATATCAAGACTAATAAGTGTTAAATCTTTCTTTTTCCTATTTGCAAAATCAATTAATGTTAAAGTTCTTCTTATATTATCAAAAGTATTTCTATTTACAATGAAGCCCATCTGATCTATGTCTATAATGCCGGGGATAATTGTCTTCAATCTATCAGCAAAAATACTCATAAACATTTTATAATCAACATTAAGTAATGAGATGGGTCGATATGAAGAACATCTAGTTGGATCTTTATTAGGTTTTAAAATTGGTGAAATAAATGTTTATTGCCAAGATGGGGGGGGTTATTAACTCAGTTTGGGCCAGAATAAA
>NC_056741.1:1147285007-1147297507 GCF_019279795.1 Protopterus annectens | reverse complement strand
ATAACAAATCATTTGTCTTTTAGTCTCTTCTTCTTCTCTGAAGTCTTCCACGAAGCTTCAGTTGCCAATCTCTTTAATGAAGAACTAGCCCATTCCATTTCTTCTATTTTATCCAAAATCCTTTTTCTTTGACAAACAGTAAAGCAGAGTCTAAATCATCCAAGACCTTAGGACCATCAGGAAGGAAGATTTTAAGCTTGGCAGGAAACAGAAGGTATGTTTTAAACTGTGCTTTTTAAGCTCCCTTATTAGTGGCAGAAAAACTTTTCTTTTAGCAATTACCATGGAAGAATAGTCATTGTCAAAACGCACAGTTGTCTCATTAAACTTAACAGGAGCTTTAGCCCAAGCAGATTTAAGAACCATCTCTTTATCAAAAGATGATAGAAATCTAACTATAACTGATCTAGGATAGTTTTTGTTAGAGTTAGTATTAGCTATAGATCTATGTGCTCTTTCGATACCAAAAGAGAATGCTTCTGGTAAATCTAAAGTTTTAGGGAGCCATGTTGTTAAAAAGAAGTAATATTGTTACCTTCAATATTTTCTGGCAGTCCAAAAATCCTAATGTTATTGCGCCTAGATCTATTTTCCAGGTCATCCAGCTTTGTTTGTAAATGTGTATTTTGTTTCAGCAGAAACTCAATGTTGATTTCCTCTTCTTGTATTTTATTTTCCATGTCATTCACAGCTTCTTCTATGCCTGTCATCTGGATCTTCTGTTGTTGCAGGTCCATATGTAACAAGTCTATTTGTTTTGTAGTTTTTTCTATGAAAGTGTCTATTTTAGTATCCATTTTATCCATCTTAGCAGTAAGTTGCTGGACTATAATTATCAGAGACTGAAGTTCTTTCTTGATGCTGGAGTCTTGAGAATTTGTCTTACTGGAACTCATTTCAGACTGATAAACTGACAGGAAAATTTCCAAAGTAATTTCTGACAGGAATATTATTAAGATTTCCTTTCTTTTTTAGATATAGTTCAAGAACTATATAAAACAAACATATTTAGAAAGAAAATTACTTCAAGAATTAATTTTTTAAGTAATTAATTCCTGTCAATGTAATGAAATTGGTGGAGCTGAAGAAATCTGCTGCTATCCTGTGTTCATCCTTGGCCACGCCCCCGAAGTTTTTTCCTTTGACAGATTGGTCCTTCGAGCCGGAACCCTCACTTTACCTCGGATCAGACGGGCCAGGTGGTTGAAACCGTACAGGGAAGAAACCAAATCACTTCTTCTTATTTGAAAAGCCCTCCGACTGAATTGTCGTACAAAAGATGCCAGCCACTTTCTGATCTGCGACTGAAGGACGGGTCTCCATGAACCAGGTGATCAATCACGTAGGCTCAGGTAAGGTGAATCTACTTTTTTCTGTTTTCTGTTTTAGATCAGGGACAAGATTTGTATTGTTTTTGTCAAGACTGTATTTTACAAGTCAGTGACAGAAAAGATTACTGTCTTGTCACAGATCAGGAGAAACAGAATAGGTAGGCAGTCATTCTGAAGAGACTATAACAAAATCCGTGGTACCATGTTAAAAATAAGAGAAGTTACGTAACGATAAAAAGGGTAGAACAAAATGGGTAATAATTGCACAAAAAGACCCCAAAATCCGCCGTTAACCGAAGACGCAAAATACATGCATTTGCAGCACGCTGACAATATTAAATATTATTCAAAATGGGTTAATAAGTACGGATTCGACGGAAAATTAGAAAAATCTTCGCTTATCAAACTTGTTAAACAGCTCAAAACCGATTCCAAAGGTCGAGTAAAAAAGCAACGCCAATTAGGAATTCTTCAGGGACACAGGTGGACTGAGGAAGTAAACTGTAGGGAACAAAAGAACAACAATTCAAAAACAATGTTTTAGATAAGGAAGACAATAACTTATTAATAGCATCGGCCCCTCTGCCTCCCTTACCAGAATATGAAGCAAGTGAACAGGTTAGTCCACCCCCACGATATCCTGTTGTCACTGAAAATAGAGACATTGCAAAAGTAAAACCATTTATTAGAGATCCCATCGGGACCAGGTCTCGAACACGGGCAGGTAACTCAAATGAAGGCATTGAGTTATATCAAATGGTTAAGAATTCACGATCTATGAGTTAAGAAGAAATATGCCCACTTATAGAAGTACCTAATCCTCAGGCAGGACAAGACGGTCAGGACCCAACTATTTTAGTGTATAGACCTTGGACTCCGGAAGATATCTGGAAAGCAACTGAGGGAATTCCCCATCCAAAAGTTAATTTTAGAAAGTTCTCAGAAGATTTACGAGGAATGAGGCTGAGTTATAACTTAAATGGAGAAGAGGTAGAAAAAGTAGCTAGACAAATTGTGGGGCCAGATTGGCACATGATTAGTGGCAACTGGAATCCCTGTGACGCTGCACACAGACCCCTCCCACATAGCAGCGCAGAACTAGACAACAGAGTAAAAGGTCTTACAGACCGCATCTCTGAAAAATGGAAGCCTAGGGCAGACTGGACTTGCATTAATCAATGCATCCAACAAGAAGTTGAAACTATTGACTGGTATTATGCCAGATTTTTAGAATGTTTTAATAACCATTGTGGAATGCGGGTTCCTGAAGATCAGACACAAGATTCTCCATATGAACAGCAGTTAAAGAATGCATTTTTAAAAGGCAGTATTGCACCCATAAGCAGTTTTATTAAAAAACACATGGTAGATCATCGTACAAGCAGGTTACAGTCATTACTTGAATATGCTAGGCATGCAGAAAGGCATTTCAATAGCAAAAAGAAAAAGAAAAGTATTTTCTGTAGAAGATGGAGCAGAAGTTTATGTAGTACAGTCCGGGAAAAAGGGCATGAAAAATGCACAGGGAAACAAACAATCTGATCAGCGATCAGAGGACTTTGAAGAGCGAAAGAAAGGGGGTGAATGTTTCAAATGCGGTAAAAAGGGACACTTGGCAAGGGATTGCAGAAAAAACAAGAAGGCAACCATGGAAGACAAGGAGGGTGAGGACTGACTATATGGTAATCAGGAATCACTAGAAGGGGATAGCAGAGAAAGGACAAATGAGAATGTGATAGAGGGAGTAGAGGATGTGACAGAAGAGATAGAGGAAGTGCAGGAAGTTACTGACAATGAAGAAAATGAAATATTAGACCTAGCTTTATTGAGCCTGGAGCTCTATTTAGCAGACACGAAACCAGAAATTACACTCTTGGTAGAAGGGAGGGAGGTTTCTGCAAAATGCCCAGTAAACCTCTTGGCCAGAGACCTAATGCAGCTATTTGGTATAGCAGTAGTCCCAACCATGCAGGGTATGGAAGCACAGCAACAAATTGATACATTTGGAGTGCAATTGGAGGGTGAAATGTTTTATTGGTACAGCCAGGACTTGGTTACGACTGGTCCAGGGTCTGTGACTGAAGAATTAATGAATGTAGCCATCAGTAACTTCCCCTCCCTTGACATTGATAAACAACACCTGTTGCACTGTACCCTGTATTATTGTAACACACCAGGACTTGATAAGGAATATGAGCAAAAATTGTTTAAAAATCATGTAAACAGATTGATATTACGTAATCTGTACTGGGACACAGAAGGGAACAGTGTAGCCAGATGTTCATTGCCCCAGGAATTCTTTGCACTTTATAAATCTAATCGACTACCACATGTTAGCTTAACCAAGGACAAAAACATAGAATGGGCAGACCTAGGAGAAAAAGTCACGAGATGGGAGGAACAGACAGAATTAGAACTATCAGAACAGGGAGTACAAATACAGAAGTTGAATTGGATAACTCAGACCCACCCAGCCATACATTTGCAGTCTAGCAAGGACAGCTGATTAGCATTCCTATTAAAGGAGAAAGAGAATGCCTTACAGAATATACCAGAAACTCTCTGGTCAACAGGAAAGTCAGATGTAGGACTTATTCATACAGCGGGACCAGTTACTATCATGCCAAAATCAGCATTTAGACCACAAAAAAGACAGTATCCCTTAAGAAAAGATGCAGAGGCAGGAATCAAACCTATAATAGCAGCTTTACTTAAGGAAGGGGTGCTGGTGGAATCTCCTGATTCACCATTTAACACACCCTTATTTCCTGTTAAAAAAGCAAATGGAGAATGGCGTATGGTCCAAGATTTACAAGCTGTAAATGACACAGTAATACCAAGGGCACTTACGGTGCCAGACCCACACACACTGTTGAATGATTTAAACCACAACAGAAGTATTTTTCTGTGGTAGATATCAGCAATGCGTTCTTTTCGAAACTGATACACCCTGACAGCCCGTATTGGTTTGCATTCACAATACAGGGGAAAAGGTATACATATACACGGCTACCACAGGGATATTGTGAAAGTCCAACAATATTCTCACAAGAAATGGTAAGCAACTTGGCGGGATTTACCCCACCAAGAGGCAGTCCGATTTTACTTTATGTTGATGACATCCTGCTGGCAGCCCCCACCCAGCAAGATTGTAAAGAAGATACCATAGTGCTATTACAATTCTTAGCCGCTGAAGGACATAAGGTAAATAAAAATAAACTTCAGCTTTGGAAAAAACAAGTCAAATACCTGGGATATGTAATATCCAAGGAAGGTAGAACATTAGATGAGGACAGAAAAGTAGCAATTTTGCAAGCACCAAAACCCACTACCAAGAAGGAAATAATGTCCTTCCTGGGTACAACTAATTTTTGCCGGAGCTGGATTCCAAACTATGCCGTGGAATCAGCACCTCTGACTGACCTGATATATAAAAAGCCTATGGCAGCACATGATTTGTTACAATGGACACCAGAGGCAGAATCTGCTTTCTGCAAACTGAAACAGTTAATAGCGTCCTCATTAGTTCTGGGATTACCAAACTACCATAAACGTTTTTTCCAAACGGTAGATTGTAAGCAAGGTTATATGACATCAGTGTTAACACAACAGCATGGGGACAAGCAACACCCCATTGCTTACTATTCATCACAACTAGACCCAGTGGCATGGTCCTTACCTCACTGTGTACAAGCAGTAGTTGCAGCTGCAATGGCAGTACAGGCTTCGGCCTCAGTAGTTTTATTCCACCCTCTCACTCTGAGAGTGCCTCATGCAGTCGCAATTATTTTACTGCAAGTGAAGGTAGCATATCTTTCCCCTGCTAGGCATCTTTCCTGTATGACTATATTGTTGAGCCAACCTGACTTGACAATTGAATGATGCACAACTTTGAAACCTTCTACCTTGCTCCCAACCCCTACAAACGGCACACCACACCACTGCCTGCAGGTGATTGAGCAAAAGACACTACCTAGAAAAGATCTCACGGATGTCCCCTTGGATGATGCCGAGGTGACATACTACGTGGATGGTTTGTGCAAAAGGGGTCCTGCAGGACAGAACCTAGTAGGATATGCAGTAGTTTCTGACACTGAGATTATAGAAGCAAAACCTTTACCACACAACTTATCTGCACAGGCAGCAGAATTGATTGCCTTGACACGGGCATGTACCTTAGCAAAGGTTAAAGTGTAAACATTTTTACTGACAGTCAGTACGCTTTTTCTACTGTACATTTTTTTGCGCAACAGAGGAAAAACCGAGGAATGATAACATCTACTGGCAAACCAATCAATCATGCACAGTTTATTTTAGATCTTTTGGAATCTATTCAATTACCTCAGAAAGTAGCCATTCGTAAATGCACAGCTCATACCAAGCAACAAGATAGGATTTTTATTTTTATTTATTTTTTATTTTATTTTATTTTATTTTACATTTGTTGACCGGGCTAGTCTAGCTGGATTAATGTCCATTTTCAGTAGAGGCACGGGGAGAAAAGCTCCACAGTAAGACATAATTTTACAAACATAGTTGTACAGAGGGTGTAATTAACAGACAGACTGTAGTACATAACATTTTCATAAAAGTCTAAAACTACTAGTAGCATCAACAGGAAAAAGTACATTAGATTCTTCTTTTAAACATCCATCCAACATAGTGGTATTGAGAATCCAAGATTAAAAGAGAAGTACAGAAACAGTAAGAGAATATCTTGTTATAGCTAGCAGGAGAAAGGAAAAGGGATGGAACAAAAAGGATTAGTCAGGGTTAGAACAAGGGCAGAGCCACTGGGAGTAAAGCCATGATTTTATATGCTTCTTGAAAGTAGGTAAAGAGGTAATAGACATAAGTTCACTTGGAAGTTTGTTCCAGATGGGTGCAGTACAGTTGGAGAACAGACTATCCCCAGCTTTGTTGTTGGATTTGTTGGAGGCAGCTAGTAGTTTAGTAGCAGAGCATAGGGAAGAGATGTTTTTATATGGAGTAATAAGGGAACACAGTATAGTGGTATTAGTGGGCTGATGAAAGATTTTGTGGGTAATGGTCAGTTGCAGAAGTCGTATATGATTTTGTAATTCTAGCCAGCCTAGCTGTTTGAGATTAGAGCAATGGTGGGTACGAAATGGGGCTCCTGTTGCAAATCTAGCTATATTATGATAAGCTGTTGCTAGTTTGTTGAGGTTACTTTTAGTTAGGTTTGTATAGATTGGAGAGGCATAAAATAGGGTAGAGAGTAGGTGGGTTTGTGCTAAAGTACTTCTGGCTGAGGGAGTGAGGAAGGGTTTAAGTCTGTAGAGAGATCCAAGTTTTCTATTGATTGATTTGATAGTTAAGTTAATATGGGAATCAAAGTTGAGGTTGTGGTCTATTGTGACACCAAGAAGTTTGGTCGTAGGATCAGGAAATATTATGGTGCCATTGTTAGAAGATATATTGAAGGAGAGAGAGGATGACTTGTGTGATGGCGTGAATAGTAATAGTTTAGTCTTTTTTTCCATTCAGTAAGAGACAATATTGTTGGAACCAGTTTTCGGCTGCTGTGAAAGCTTTTTGAGTGATATTTTGAAGGTCATTTATGGAAGTAGCAGAGCATATGAGTGTTGAATCATCGGCATATTGAATACAGATTGATTGAGGAAGAGACTTATTTAGGTTGTTTATGAAAATAGAAAAGAGGAGAGGTCCGAGTATTGAGCCTTGTGGTACACATATTTTGATAGGAAGAAGAGATGATAAGTGATTTTCCCATAGCACTGCTTGTTGTCTATTATTTAAGTAGGAAAAGAACCACTCGATAGCCTGAGAGTCAAAAGCAAGAGATTTCAAGATGCTAAGTAAGAGAGTATGGTTGACCATATCAAAGGCTTTAGAGAGGTCTAAGAATAGAGCAGAGGACAGTAAGTTGTTATTCCGATTTCTATTAATATGGTCAGTGAAAGACAAGAGCGCAGTAGTAGTACTGTGATGAGGTCTAAAACCATGTTGACTGTCTGCTAGGAGATTGTTTTGGAGGAGGTGATTAAGTAATTGCCTATGTATACATCTTTCCATGATTTTTGCTAAAGGGGAAAGTAAGGCTATGGGACGGAAGTTAGAGAGGTCATTTAAGTTGCCACCCTTATATAATGGGATGATATGAGAGACTTTCCAAAGGATTGGGATACAGCCTTCTGTTATCGTACAATTGATTAAAATAGAGATAGGGAAGGCTAGTGGTTTGGCTGCAATCTGTAAGCATTTGCCTGGAATGAGGTCAGCTGAAGGGGTACAAGGTTTTAGCTTGGTAAGTAATTTATGAATGAGATCTGTTGAGACTGGATGAAGTTTAAATGAGGGGGGATTATTGTTTAGGGAGTTGGGTGCTTGCATGGATGGTGGGGATAGGAATGAAGCTAGGGAAGTAACAGTATATTTGAAAAATGAGTTAAATACATCAGCAATTTGAACTGGGGAAGTCTGAGTGAGGTTTGAGGGTGTAGGTGTTTTGGAGTTACCTGGGTGCAGTAATTTGTTGATACCTCTCCAGAATTTTTGGGGGTTTTGATGTTGTGTGTATTGGACTTTTGAGTAGTAATTTCTTTTATCAGTGACTATCAGTTTCTTTGTTTCATTTCTAAGGTGCTTAAATGTCACATGGTCAGCTGGGTTTTTGGTAGCTCTCCATTTGTCCCAAGTTCTATTTCTAAGTAACATTTCAAAAGGTAATGCGAGAGCTGATAGAGCTGCAAAACAAGCAGCTTCAGAAGTATTTCTTTTAAATGAGGAACTACAACCCTCTGGGATTTTAGACTTAGAAATGTTAAAGACAATGCAGACACTCACTACGCAAGCTGAAAAACAAAGATGGGTAAAACGAGGAGCAATTCTTGAAAAGGGGCTGTACATCTCTAAAGAAGGGAAACCGATACTACCATCTAATTTGTTTAGATATGCAGCTTTGTTGCGCCATGGGCAATGCCATGTCTCAACAGGGGGGATTGTACAGCTGGTGAACCGAGTGTTCACAACATATGGATTTACAAACTACTCTAAAAAATTTTGTTTGATGTGCCAAATTTGTAACAAACATCATGCACAAGGGGCGTTAAAGCCCAAGCAAGGGAGTTTCCCTACACCACCATATCCATTTCACACTATCTGTATGGATTTCATAGAATTGAACAAATGTGAAAATAAGATGTATTGTCTTGTCATTGTAGATATGTTTTCCAGATGGGTGGAAGCCTTTCCAACCCAAAATCCAGGCACAGCCACAGTAGCAAAGGTTCTTGTCAAAGAAATCATCCCTAGATTCGGCATTCCAGAAAGGATCTACAGTAACAATGGTACACACTTTGTAAACCAAACCATACAGCATTTAAGTAAGCATTTTGGTATTTCTTTAAAAAATCATTGTGCATACCATCCACAATCTGCAGGGCTAGTTGAGAGGCATAATGGAATAGTAAAGAATAAATTAAGAAAGTTAATAGCAGAGACAGGAAAGAATTGGGTGTATTGTCTGCCCCTGGCACTGTTGAGCATGAGAACTGTTCTGACTGCAAAAGGATTGGCTCCTTTTGAAAAACTGTTTGGAAGGGCTTATTATACACCCCAGTGGAAACTTCTCATGCCCGCAGACCAGGAAGCTGACTATATATACACTGGCTGAATATATATATGAGAAATTTGTTGAATTCTAAACATCTGTTGCAGTCAAATTCTGTTTCAGATAAAGAACAAACCAAGACATTGGAAGTGGCAGTGATCCCTGGGGACTGGATTTGGGTGAAAATCATTAAAAAGAAAAATTGGACGTCACCAAAGTGGGAAGGTCCATACCAGGTGCTTCTTTCGACACCCACTGCAGTCAAAATCGCAGAGCAAGCCTCGTGGATCCACCTGACACACTGCAAACTAGTTAAGAACTTTGAACTGGACAAAAATCTTACCTCTCCATCGGGGCCCTCAGCACAAAGTCTGGCTACAAAGGGTGGTCAGATCAATAGGACTGATCCGTCTCAACCCCAGTGAAGAAACCATCGGTGCTGAAAGTCCTATTAGGGCAGAGAGTAAGATCACATGTCAAAAGCAAAAATGATAGAATCCAGAAAAATCCAAATAAATCTCAGAAGAGTCAGAGAAAACAGGAATGCAGAACAACCATTTCCTCAGAAGTATTGCATAAATATCCTATTAACTGTACTAGTGACAATAATCTTTTTGTTGTGGCCATTCCTTTTCCCCGCCACACAAACTGAACTGAATAAACGTGGAGAACTGCACGTAGAGTGGCACCGAAACCTCAACACTTACCAGGCAATCAAATATGTGTATGCTGAGACCTTCAATGTTTCGAATTGCTGGATTTGCACAGCTTTGCCAACAGCATACGGGGAGTAACTGTTAACTTCAGTCCCCCTAGGAGTCAACGAGACCTGGGAAAACCTGATTCATGATACATCAAGTATTACATCACAAGATGAAATATCATTGCACTTGTCTGTTCAACAAAAGGGAACTGTGTGTTTTTACAAGAAAGATACGGTTCAAGTGGGTTGGAGCAATTGCAATGTGACTGTTCCTTATAGATGCTACACTAAATCTGATAATACCAGATCTTATTGCAATACAAAATGTGATTCATTTTTCGAATTGATGCACAAAACAATCGAGGAAGTAAAACATGATTCTGTTCTCTACAAACAACTGTCTATAATTGACAGAAAAATGTTTCATGCAGGACAAGTGTATGTTCATAGTAAAAATACTACCAAAGTAGAGGACTGTTAGTTTGTATGTGGTAGGAAAGCATACAAGTGGTTACCTGAGAATTGGTCCAGCAGTTGTTTTTTTGGCTACCTGGTTCTGGCCATACGACACACAGCAGCTTTACCTCAAGGAAAAATTTGGAATGTTCGAGAAATCATCAAGAAACCTGTCAATCCAGTGGGGCAAATCAATGCGCGCTGGAAAAACCATCATGCTGTGGGTGATGGACTGACACACATGGACTGGAGTGATACTGTTATATCGTGGGCAGGCATATTACCAGCATATGGAGCAACAACATCGATCTGGGAGCTGAGAAAACTATCTAAACTTCTCAAAGTAATGAATAATGCGACCTTTTCAGCCCTAGAATTGGTAACTGATGAACAGAAAGCCATGAGAACTGTAGTGCTTCAAAACTGCATGGCTCTTGACTTCACCCTAGCGGCGAGAGGAGGTACTTGCACTTTAATCCAGGAGGAGTGCTGTTCGTATATTCCTGACCACAAACATGAGATAGACAATCACCTTGAGGTAATTCAGCAGGTGTCAGCTATGAACAAACAAGGACCAGATCCATTGACGGACTTTTTCCAGAGATTGTTTGGGGGCTGGGGCAGCATCCTGATGAACATCCTGATTGCCATCTGTGTAGGAATGATCCTACTGGTGGTATGTGTTTACTGCTGCATCCCCTGCATGAAAAGATTGATTAAAGACTTTATAGACATGTTAGTTTCAGAAACCTTATACCAAGGTGCTGAACTTGAAGAATTGTTAAAAAATTGAAAATGCTTTCATAAGTTTAAACTGAATGACTCTCTTAACTGCAAATCCTGAGTATGAAGAGGTTAGGGGAAGAAAAAAATGTTTATGCTTATTTTGAAAGTAGAATAAAAGTATTAAAAGGGGGAAATGTTAGAAAAATATGTATTAGTAATATGCTTAGTGCATTCAAGGTTTAAAAAGGGTTAACACATTTATTCTATTTCACACTGCATAAATCTGCATGAGCTGCTGAGACATTCCGATCCTGTTATGTCATAAAAATATGTGCAGCTATGATCTGCTTATGCTTTGGAAATTAACAGGAAAGCATTTGATTTCTGCTAATGTCATGAGACTTAAACAAAGAGTTATTGATTTTCTGCTTATGCTATGAGAAAATACACAGCTGCAGAAAAATATAAAATGCAATCAGCATTTACTTGTACCTAAGCTAGAAATGTACCTTGAAATGTAACACATATATATTAGAACTGCACAACTGAAGAATAGAAAGTTTGTAGTAGGCTAAAAATAAGCCCCCAAGGCCAGGTTGTTTTTCTCAGATGATTTTCATAAATCCAGTCATGTCAGCAGGAAATCCATGTAACATTTTCTATGTAACACATAGTGAGTTTTAAATCTGAACATGTCAGCAGGAAATCTAGGTAACATTTTCTATAGAACAATACAGAAAGCTGTGTCTAACTACGTCAACCATAGAAAAGTAACATTTCATAGAACTGTATAAAAGAAGCATACTACTCACTAATAATTTGGACAAAGTCCTGTATCCACTTGCTGCAAGTAATAAAAGGTGCCATACCTGAAACTTATGTGAATTGGTCTTTGAAGTTTTTTCCTTTGACAGACACTCTTCAATACAAACAAGTAATTGGGTTTTGGAGCCCACATACTTCAGCCGAGTCATGCTATTGCATACCTAATATTCTATCATCTTTCTAAGGTTTTCAGTGGAATATGTGCTTTCTGTCCCTATCAGACCTCTCATATGATTGGGGAAATATACAGACTGAGTCAGGGACATGGCATAACAACATCAGGGACACATTTAAATTATTGGTGCTATTAACTTGACACATTGACAGACTCAGAGCATATGAATTCATACACATTTTTTGAGGTAAGTGATGTTTATAACTCTTAATTGTTGTCGTTATTCATTACGTGTAATTCACCACCTTTCCTCCAAATGTCACTAGTTTTAGGAGGGATTAAGTCAGGCAGAGTTAGCAACCAAGTCAAAATCTGGGATGGCCCTGGAAATCGGGAACAGTTCAGAGGTATGGTCCCTATTTGTTCCCCCAATGGTTTATGTACTGTCCAGTGGATGTGGTCTTAGGGGTTGATAGGTATGGGTGTCAGCTATGCCCATTTTGGAATATTACTTACATCCCCGGGATGGTCCTAATACGACTGCACCAGCCAACACCTGCACACCTAGGCCCATAATTGCATACCCATAGTTCCCTGACCTGACACTCCCCTACAGCACTCATCCTTACTGTGGGTGCAGGTGGAGTATAAACACACCACTACACATTGCCCACTCTCCCCATGTCAGGACACGTGCTGTACATTGTGTCGACCCATGGGTTATCAGGCTTGCACAACCTACTGGTCCGT